>NW_019101394.1:287883-346378 GCF_001856785.1 Myzus persicae
CCCCCCCCCAACCTTACCGCCGCAGTATCGCACGGTCCGCAAGAAAATATAATTTTGATCACGTTCGAATGAAAGCTTTTCCGCCGCAGTAATTCTCGAGAGCTTTTAACCGAAACGCTCCACGTCCTTTACTTAGTACTCTCTTCGCCAACGCCCACCCGCGCAGGGTGGTGTGCATACCTGGGTAAGCTGCACACACGCAACACTATCATGAAGTGCATGACATGTACGCATATGATATATGTTCGGAATCGTCACGCACGCTGTCCAGTCGTGACGATTCTTTTTGTCGGCGCCGACGTCTGTAAAATATAATAATAATGATAAAAAATGTGCTCGGCGACATGTTGTCGCCGACGACGTTCTCAAAGGCGCGTCTCGCTGACCTCCTGGCGTCATGGCATAACTACACTTCGTTCATGTGTTAAAAAATGCATATTTGTTTTTTTTTACTTTTGGAACGAATTGTAAGTGAGTATAATATAGGTATTGTAATCGTACGATGTTGGACATGCGCTCTACATTTTTTCCCATCTTAATTCACTCGGCTATGAAGACAAAGCTTCCATGTTTACCTCCTATTTTAAATGATAGAGTAATATTTGGATGTAATGTTTTTTACCTCATATTCGTTCCAAAACAAAAAATATACATATATAAAGACAAATTGTAATAATATAATATTGATATTATATTAATAATGTATTGTATTATATAAGTTTGACGGGGTGAAAAAGACAGTGGATATTGGGAAGTGGCTACAGTGACGGATACCTAAATACATCACTGATATGAGATATGAGTATTGGGTGTAGGCAAGTATAGTTGGGTAACCATGGTTAGCAGTTTATGATGTTAAGCCTCGTCGGTATCGCACAATGGTAACACTCGTCATGTCCGCGAATCGGAACCAGGGAATTGGCGTCGTGCAAAAACTTTTAACTCGATGGCCGTCCACGAATTCCTTGGCGTAATGCGGCACGTATATGTGGCTGTCGCCTAAACTTATTATGTGTGTCTGTAATAATTTACATTATATTATATTGTGTGTTCGTCCATCATGTATCTCACCTCAAACTTATTCGTACATTTAAAAACTGCAGCTTCACCAGGTCACCAATAAATTCTCTGAACCTCCTCCAACGCCTCCGGCGCCGTTCTTTGGCTATCCATACGGGATAAATCGAAATCGAACAAATTTAAAATAATTAAAAAATATTGTTTTGGTTTAGAGTTTTTAAATTTCAAAATTCACTAAACGGTGTTAAAGTTTTGTGGTAACTTCTACTACGTTATTAATTGGATTAGTGAAATTGATTGGATTTTATTTTTAAAGCACCACTAACTTTGCTCATATTATAATGTATTAAATGTTACCGGAAGTGTTGACGTTCGGGAAGCGATTACAATTCCAGAAACGGGAAAGAAATTATATCATTGCAGAATAGCGTACTTGTTCCTGAAGATAACAGACAATGATAGTTGTCATTTTAATAATTATTAGGTATTAGAAATACATGCAAAAATGGTGAGGTAAGAAGTATATGTGTATTGGGTATTCACTAACTGTGATTATTTTAATGATTACTATAGAATATAGATATTTTTAATTAATGTTAAAATAAAATTCAAATGTTTTCAAGTTGAAAACAATAAAAGTATTAGGTAATATTATTCATTTTTATTTTATCGTGGCCATTTTTATTCAAAGGTCGCACAATAAGTATAACATTATATTGTCATTGTTGATCAACTAAACAACAATTTTAATTACAATTATTTTAACTATTAACCAATTAAATGATATTTAAACCAAGTTCTAAGTCACAAGTACTTAGTAGGTACATATTTCGTTTTCTTCAGATTTCTCGTGTTGTTTTGATTTAAAAACACATTCAACATCTTCCTGACATCGCAAAGGACCAATTTTATCAATCGGTAAACTATATCGGACATCGGTAGTACAAGTATATACTGGTAAGGTCTCATTTTAATGCAATGTACCTAAATGTATACATTCTGTAAGTAAACTTTTACAGAATATTCAAGCTGCAGGTGATCATAATCTTGTACCGATATCATTGCTATTAATAAACTTCTGAAATGTTGACGATAATCAGCTGAACCAAAAGTTTTTAGGAATTTTCATAATTTCTTAAAATGTCAACATTTCCAGCAACATATATATATATATATATTATATTATATATCACTGTTAAATTATTCCAAAAACATTAATGCCATAAATACAAATAAATCGGCCAACAGAAAATTCGCCTGTGAAGATGAAACCACCGATTGGTTGGTAATGTAAAAATAAAAATATCAATAAAAAAATATTATCATTTTGTGTGTTTAGAAAATATATCTGATCATATAATATTATTGGCCGATTTCAGTAATAGCATAGATAATAGCAGCTCGTATAATACGTTTAATGGGTACCTACTTAACTGAAGCCGTTGAAAATAGTTAAATAATAATAAATATAGACGATTATAGTATAGCCAAGGTATATTATTTCAGTCGATTTAACGGCTGTATAACACATAATATAATTTATGTTTGATTGGTTTGGTTTATGAAAATGGTCGACGAAAAACGAACGTGACAAAATGAATCACGTGACGTTCGGTGCTCGTTGTGCATTAGATATAATAATATATCACTGAAGACAAAAACGGTGCTTTTAAAATTTAGTTCATGTAGAAACCCAATTTTTCTCGCTACTGCTGCCCCCCCCCCCCGAATGCTACTCTTCCACCCGCTCTCTCTCTATATACATACAACAACATCATGAATGTTCGTTTACTTTTAATGTTACAACGGCGTGTTTCACAAGATAATACCATTAAAAGGATCGTCTCTATGACGTCATTTTCGTGTTTATGAAACATATTATTACTGTAATGCGTCCAACACGTTGATTTAATGTTTATGTGCACTCGCCCTCGCCGGTCCGTACAGTTTTACGAGAAGGGATGAGAAATACTAAGTGTTTGCTGGTGGTCACATATTATTATTAGGCGGGTTATTTATACGCACGTCATTATTATGGTATTTTCTAAGCGAAAATCATATTTTTCTTTCGGGCGTCATCCGGGTTGATTTCCCGAGGTTTTCTTTAATTTTGTAAATGTGTAATTAATTACTTAAGTATGCTCGAGTAGCACTGTCCCCTTGTTTCAGTGTTCGTTTTCCTTCCATCGTCCTGGACATAATAGTTTCGTTTATTTTGAATTTCAATCGACAACGAGTAGGTATAATATCGGCTAGAATCTTCACGGACGATTTTCGTGGGCTAACCATTTATATTGACCACCGATGATTATCTACTCCCTTATTTGACGTGTATTACTATTATTATTATTTTACTCAATTTAATATCATTCCGGTATGATATGTTACAACGTATTATTATTGTTATTATTATTTTCCGATAACCGTTCTTATTGGAGCAGTGCACGTTTTACATAATAAAAGACTATTACCCATACATTATTTTTTTTTTTTTTTTATTTAAAAAATTTCAGTTACCTACATTAATAATAATATAACGAAACAAAAGTCACGGGACGGTCTTTTTGTCCAGTTGTCTTCATTATTTATTTATATTATTACTGTCTCTGTGTTACGTGTTTTCTCTGTTCGGGTTATACGCCCGTTTGGCTTCCTCGTTCACTAAATTAAATATTTTTTTAATGTACATAATTGTCCACATATTATTTTGTTTTTAGTTCCTTTATGTTTATAGTTACTGTTTATTCTATTCTATTATTTCCTATAAAATAAATTCTATTCAAAAAAAAATCCCCGTCGGATTCAACAATAACAAAATGTACCTCCACGATCGAATGCACGATACACCTCCATTGTTCTTTCAAACCGAGTATAGCCATCGATATTTATTATGTTTAATTATATCCAGTTAAGTAGTAGTAGGTTGGCTACACGAAAATTTCTTGAGAACCGAGGGTTTTGGACCGATATAAATAAAGTTTTCTTATAGTTGTATTTTACGAATACGTATAACCTGCTTTCAGTCTAACAGAGTCGATCGTGAAAATATAGCAACGTATACCTACATTGGTTAATTTAATGTCTTAAATGGTAATCCAGTAAAGTGTCACTCGAAAAACTCAATTACAAGACCGGTTCGTGTATTGAGAATAAGCCGACTAAAAATTAGGTATACATATCCAATGCACTGAACCTTGATTATTTATTTGCCAAAAATATTTATTAGTTACGCGCCTTTTTCAATCAGATTGGTAACAATAAAGGTAATAAACTTATCAATAAGTCAAAAAAAAATATTCATTCTCCACTCAAAAAAAATCTAATACATATCCAAATATCCGAATATCGACGCGCATTTCTACAGTAACATACTCTAAAAAAAAAAAAACTAGTGAAGTGAGTTTACCACCACAATACTACACCACTATTGTTAAAATATCCATGACCACTTAGTTTGAAAGAAGGAATGGAAGTTCTGCAGTAATATTCTAATAATATTAACGTGAAACCAACGAAAATATGTTGCACTACTCTGTAGTTAAAAATAAAATCATTTCTATTACACGTCAAACGAAAATGGCCATTTGATGAAATTCTTCTCTAGATTACCAGTCAACGGTGTTAGGTATCGATGAGATATAATTCTTCTTTATAATATAAAAAAATAAAATAAAAACGCAACGAGAGCAAATATTATTTTTACTGTCTACTTTGTCGTGTACAAATTCAGTTAACAACTATATGACTGCGCCTTGAGTACGATTTTTACACGAAATGGTTTTTACGTTTTACAAAAAAAATATTGGGTGTTTGGCGCCACCCGAAACTACATAATGCGTTGATGGTAGGCATCTACAACCAGTGCAGATTTAAGGGAGTCCCCTGGAGGGTCATTCCTTAGTTTTCACCTTGGTAAATGAACTACATGTACAACTGTAACGTAAAATAATATACACATTAACAGTAACAAATTTAATCCAAAAATAAATATATTTTATAAACGAATAAATAAGTTACTTATTTAGGTTTCTGAATATTTTTTGTTTTCACAAATTACTACTTGGTACCATGTGTCTAGTTATGTTATATAAGCCAACCGAAAGCTTTTAAAATCGCATCTTATAGCCAAATAGACTGACGCGAGACATGACATCATTGAAAATATTCATACTAATGAGACTACACAGTATTGAGAAATATTAACTCCCTCCCCCACTACAAATAATTATTTAACTAGAAACAATTATGCGAGAACCGTGTGCGCATTCGATCGAATTTCAACCACGATAGTAGGGTTGACGTGCAGCTCGGTGGACACATAATAATAATTGTGAAAACTTAAGTTGCGGCTAAAGACGATGATATTATTATAAGTGTGCGCATGCGCATTAATAGAATAATAAAATCCAACGAAGATGCGTCGCGCATTACGAGAAGAACATAATTATTACATATATATATATATTATTTTACTACACTTTTTTAGGAAGCCGTTTACCCGCGGTACATTATATTCGGTGCAGCGCCGCGTTTTCTATTTAAAAAAAGTACCGAGTTGGTTTTTTTATTATTCACTCCGCAAAGGAGTGTTGTTGTTTTCTACGGTCACTGCGCCCATTTCCTTGAGCGATCGGCAAACGGTCTGTGTTTAAGGACGTAGGCAGTCACACACATAATATAACTACGACAAGCGCGAAAAGTGTGTACTTTAGTGTATATTTTACTGCGTCTCGTTATTCAAATACAAATATTTTATATATTCCTATATGAACTTAAAACCTATTTGCGTCGTACGTTTCAATATTACGATAGCGGACATAACGCGATATTATTGCTGCAATAAAAACGTATTTACGGTAATTTATATAAACCACCGCCTGTAAAGCCTTCACGTGCCATTATATTATTATGTGTGTTAATCTGGTCAATAGTGTATAATAAAATATATATATATATATATATCATATTTAATTATATTTTGTAAAATCATCTAAAATACCATTGCGATTTATCATCGTCTCCTCGAACGGTTTATTAAAAATTTCAATTTATGTTTCCAAATGAAACCTCAAACAACTATTCGATCTCATACACCACCTATACGCTCAACTCAATGGTTTGGTGATAAGTTGTTATAGTTGTGGTTGTTTTTAAATCATTTGACCAATTCGATTATTTCTCTGATTTATGTGAAATAAGTTTAAAAATAGTAATAACTTTTTATTAAATTGTATGAGCAATATTTGTAACATATTACTATAATAAAAGACTTATCGAATAAAACAAAATGTAATTTCTAAAAAATCGATAAAATCCCATTTGGTGTAAACGAAGCAAAATGGACTCGTGACATTTTTCTTTAAACACATACCTATACGTACAAATATATATTTCAATACCTTTCGTACCTACTTAAAGCGATGATATGAGTCGATTGACAATATTATTGTTATATTATTTTAGTATACTGACGGCGGTAGAGACATTATTACTCGAAAGGGTCATCAACAGGTACCTACCTAGTTAGTTAATAAATAAAATCAATGGCGGCATATATCAGTCGTCAAAGAAAATACAAACCGAGTTCAGGATCATCAACTAAAAACAACGTACCTACGCGCCTATAATATTATAGCACATTTGTCTGCGGTCCTGCTAACAGTTTGATATGGGTAGGTATGTTTGTAGGTATGTCATTGCTTAAAATTCCATTGTATACAATATGTGCCTAAATAAATTATGTATGGTTTCCCATAAATAGAGATGTGTTTTGTCGCCCAATCACTGTTAACATAAATATGGTAATTATTACATTGTGTATATAGATACCACGCGCACGACGTTTAAATAAAGTTAATCAATTCAGACAGTTTTTTTTTTTGTTGTTGTTGATGTTTCTGATATCTGGTATATTACGTATGTTTATGTACCTATTTTAAATAACGGGTTTCACTCGATTTTCGAATTTTACTACACCCTCAGTGAAGATTCAAAATATGTATGTTACTCGTTTGTGCGTTTCCGTTTCCTTCTCCTTTGTGTCGCAGGAGTTACGAGTAATTTCTTTCACACTGCACGATTGCAAATCGGAAAATCGTTTGAATGGTTTATCCTGCCACTCACCAGCAATAGTAATATTATACCAATAATAAAAATATATTGTATGTAATATCTCCGGGATGTTTGTTTGATGTTTTTGTTTTCACTTTTTATGCTCGAATTTATTTTTGACTTTTGATGTTTTCTGGTAAACAGCTAAAGTATAATTTCCCGTCAGGCCATCATCAGCCAATGACTGCCTGGATCAAAATTAACAAAAAACATAAATACCGATAACAGCATAATAATATCAAATATGATTCCTATCGATGAATTGTTTTGGCGTCGGACATGTATAACGTGGCTAGACACTCCACAATAATATATTCAAATATTCATTATACAAATAATATGGGTATAAAATATAATTATATAGGTACGTTTTATTTTAGGTTATAAGCCAGGGGTCGTCAACCTTTTACAACAAATGAGCTATTTTTTTAAATTTCAAGTGTACCTGGTAATCGACCAGTGACTACTATTTATTTAGGCAGGTGCATTAATTATACTATTACATACGACACAGTAATAAATTGTGTACCTGATAATATTATTCTTTAATAATTATTTGTCCATCGGAAAATTGACCGTTTTCAACGCTAAAAAATACTTAACTTTGTATATAATAATTCATAAAAGTGTGTTCAAAATTACGTGCACGATCAATCAATATTGGGATAATTAATCGTTAATACGATAGACCAATATTCCTCTAAATTTCGACCAGCCGATCGCGACCCTTGTTATACGTTGTCGTTTATTTTTTGTTTTAATTTTTTTAATTTGATCGTTATTGGGGTACCGTTTGGTGTTTTAAGAATTTAAATTCGTCGCAAACGACGTGGATGGATGTCACGAGGTCGTCGAAACCGTGTATTTAATAAATAATAGTAATAGTCACAATTGTTTGTTCAACGAAGTAGTGTCTTCGCCGAAGACGAAATATAACAATTATTTTACCATTCGTGTCATTTTATAACTATTGTTGTATGTAAACGAGCACGTTAGACGAAAAAAGATATTTTTTTTAAAAATGTTTTATTACCTATGTGCACTTTAAGCTCAAACTAATACACAATATGCAGCGCCATATGTTACGGTCATGTCTAGTAAATGTTGGTACATATTGTACTGTTGTACAGACAATTATTTTTTTCGGTGTTGATTTATTCAGTTTGTTCATTACACGAATACCTACATAATATCACTAATTGACATATTCGTGTGATATATGGCGTTTTTGGAATTGTTATTTTTTTTCCTCCAGTAAATTACAATATTTCATATCAAATACCTACACGTTTGCTGATATTATTATAATATTATGTAGGTACCTATAGCGTATTGTAGTCGTAGCCGATGTTCGAATTTCGAATTCACCTTTTGAATGATTATAATTATTTTTAATTTCATTATCTCGCGGTTACCTATTTATGAAAAAATAGAGCTCCAAATTACGTCATAATCAACTTGAACCGTTGTAATTTTAATGATAGGTACTATATTATAGAATCTCGTGTAAACAATATTATTGTATTTCGAATAAACTAATTTCAGAGATTCTCTAGAGAGAGAAAAACGCTGCTTTTTCATTATATTAAATAATATTATTTATTTTGTTAATAGCGTTATCATAATAATATTACAACCCAACCAACCATCATAAACACGCGTAAAATAAAATGGATTACGATCAATTAGCGACTGGTAAAATTATTTGTTTTCAATACGCCGAAGAAAAAAGGGGGAAATAAGCAAATCACTTAATAACAATATTACACCGTAACTTTCGAAACGATATTATATGCTGCAGTTAAGTATACAGTACAGTATTGCAGCTCAGTATTGCAGCTCAGTATTAATATTATTACCTTGTTTGTTCTCGATAACACATATTTTGTTTCTAGTAAATACTTTTTAAACACATTTTTTGTGATTTTGGGAATTTTATCACAATATATGCAACGATTACACTGATTGTTTTAACTTCGATTATATTGAAGTTTTTTTTTTCTTTTAGTTGAAATATAATAGCTATCAATCGATATGTATATTTTAAATATCATTTATTTTCAGTTTTTTTTCTGAAATTCTCAAAAACGTCTAAAACCAATACGATATATTACCATGTTTATGAAGAATTTAAATTCGGTAAAAAGTATTTCACATCATTATTAAAACAAATTTAAAATGTCTGCTTTTACCTACCCAGAAACTTAAGTCTAGTATTTTAATTGCCTATTGAAGTCAAAATATATTATTATGTTTCTGATTGTAATCTAATTGTTTTGTGTCTCAGTTGTACAGAATATACTAACAATCGTGATCAATCATAATATTAGTTTCATCTTTGAACGTTTAGCTATAAATATCTAAAGTATAAACTAAATTTTTGTAATTTAATTTTGCTCAAAAAAAAAAAAATAAAAATGTTCAATTCATAAAATTGAAAAAAAAAACTTTAACGGTTTTGGTTATTATGATTTCCGATAATTTTAGCGAATTCATAGAATTTATAATTTATGTACATATTTTAAAAACTGAGTTATTAATAAACGTTTAGTTTATTCAAAATATTCGTAAATATGTAAGTTTCAAGATTAGGTCAGGGGGGTGGGTATTAAATAAGTTTAAAATGTTTGTTTTCACCTACTAAGAAATGTAAGTAGGTACCCATAGAGTGTTTAAACACTCAAAGTCGTTGTAATATTTTATTTCTTTACTCAAATTATTCGTGGTCCTCTGTATAATATCTATACGTAAATCAATTGTGCACACAGAAAGTGGAAGATTGTTTCATCCAGAAAAAAAATAATATTTACATTTTTGGGTTATTTTAGCATTCCGATGATTATGTAGAATTCGCAGAACTTAAATAATAATTTATGTAAATATTTTGAAGTCTTGAGTTTTTAATGTTCGTTTAGAATTTCGTGAATATCGCGTAAATACCTATGCAAGTTTCAATCTTTTACGCGCGTGTGTGTGGGTTGGGGGTGGAAGGTGGCAAAAGAGTGCGCATTATGATAAACGCTCGTTGGACGCGCGCGCGGGAAGATGAACGGAGACGACGCCGAAACGAGACACCCTCTCTGTATGTTATCTCAGTAATTTATTAGAAAATGTGTCGGCGACACAGCGGACACGATGGCGTATTATAGTTTTAATGGACTGACATTTTCGTACGAACGTTTCGAATTGTTCCGACGACATAACGCCTCTCGAATTCGGTTGGGGTCCGCCCGCCCGGGGGCAAGTTCGAAAATCGTCGTCGGCGGCGGCGGCGGCGGCGGTGGCTCAATTTATGTACGGAAATTCCGACGGTTGTAATCAACGTTATTGCGATGTGATTATATGATTGTTGTCACGGAGAACGCGGACGGAAAAACCGTCTTGGACTCGGAATTAATTCACTGGGGTTCTGATGTGCCTGCTCCCAACGTCGTGCCCGACGAAATGTTCGAGACGCGACAATGTAGTGCTGCAGCTATAATTAATATTGGAGATGAGTTGTTTTGTTTTATTTTTTTATAGGGTTAGCACGTGTCGAGTTTACGGGTCGATATTGGTTTAAAAATATGTCATGTACAGCAAAAGCTCTTTATTGTGGAATCGATGGGTGCAGACTGAGTATTTCGTTATGGGCAGACCGAGTTTTTCGTTATGGGCAGACTGAATTATGTGGCATAAGGGAATGTTTTTATTTTCCGTTGTAAGGAGATTTCCGTCTTATAGAAGGACCGACATGAGGAGATCTTGAAGAACGTGCCTATACTTGTGTGATCTTCGGAGATGACAAATGACAAGGTATTACATTTAGAAGTTGCTATACAGTTTGAGAGTAACATTAATGATGTACAGCAGTACAGTTTTTATGTAGCCAACAAAAATATTGAAACAAAGATTACGCAGGTACAATGAATTATTACAAGTTTAAAACGTGTCATATTCAAGTAATTTAATACAGTAATAGGTATGTAATTAATGTTATTTACTGTTTTAGGTATCAGTTAAGGACTTTTCATTTCTTTTCTTCTTTAAAATATAAATAGAGACTAAAATGGTTGGAAAAAAATAATAAAACCTTTTATGGCCGACATCTAAAAATTAAAAATAAACAAATTTATTCAAATAATGAAAAACTAACCTCAAGTAGTCACCACTTCCATTCCTGAGTGTTTTTTTTTAAAATTTTAAACATTTCGGCATACAGCTATTATAGTTTGTAGTTTGATTCCTGATAGTTAAAATGTAAAAATGCATTTGAATATATAAGTACATACTAACATTGATTGTTTTTTACTATAATTATAAAATATTGTCCACGAAAAATATAAAAAAATCGATGAAATAATTTATTGATCACAAATCCTCATCATTAAGAACGAAGGGTTTACGGCTCGGATCTCGCCGGAAGCAATTTGGGGTTTATTATGGTTTTATAATAAATACAAGTGTACACTTTAAAGTTTGAATATTTTATCTAGAGTACCTACAGCTAAAAAAACACTTTCGACTTCCTATGTTCGAAGTTTTCATTGACCGCAATAGGTACCTTTCCGTAGAATCAAACGCTCAAAACATAACCGTACGCCAATCTAATAAAACATTATAATTTTTTGCTGTAAGCATGAGGTGCGCACAGGGGATATGCCGCAATGCCTTGGCAACTCCAGCTGTAGTTGTGTAATTTTTGTGAGGCTAAAATTTAAAAAAAAAACACGAGTTTGGATTTATTTGTTGTAACTTGTGCTGATTAAAACTAAAATTTGTCTAACATATTTAGTGTAATATAATATTATTAACAATGCAATTATTATTCCGTGTTATTATACATGACGTACTTTACCTAACATTTTCTAGTTTCGTGTATACATACCATCATCAATAGTATGAGAAATAGGTAGGTAGGTACCATGAACCAATACCGTTAAAATCATTAACATTCTGATATTTACATAGGTTACAATAAATGTGTTCAAAATATGCTGATTTCGATTCAGTAATAACCGAACGCAATAACTTAAGTAGGTAAAATATTATTTATACAACTGCATCATAATATATTGAATCATCGTTATTATAATTATATTCACTATTTATTGTTCATAAATAAAATTAATTAATTCGGATAGCCACTGTTGATTTTGTAATAATTTTCAATACTAGGATGTAGGTCCCAACTAAAAAAGAAAGCCAATACTGTTGGCACAGGCTGAAACTTGGACCTGTGCGCATGCCTCATGGTTTTGTAGGTATTTCAAAAAGGTCCGTGTCCCCTTGACTTATTTAAAATTTTCGTTGAAGACTTCGTTTGTGCTCGACATTTCCAAAGTTATACGCGTTTTATCTCGGACCGGGCTGGGGGGATATTCAAAATACAAACTTTGAATTTCGAATCTGGACACAAGCCGCGAAGTAAAGCACGCGGTAAAACGGAAAAAAAAACTTTGGAAGGGACTGAGCCAAACGAAGGGACTTACGGCACAAATTGGCACAAACAAAATCCCCCAGTTTCAACCCGAAATTCTGAAAGGGCGGCACCGGGGACCTTTTTAAATATTATAACCTCAGTGTATATGATATAGTAGCAGCGGTGCACACACAATAACGCGTTTTCCGCGTTGTGTTGAAACCTATGTACATAAATAAAGTTTTCCGCGTTGTGGAAATATTATTATAAGTACTAATAGCTGGTAATAACAACTACGCGACACGAGTTCGACCGTAGTATTATTATTATTATTATTGTTACTGTGCGCGTCTACTCCATTAGGCGAACGCGAGCGTACCTATATAATATCGCTGTATTGAAATTAATGTCATTCCACGCTTACGATAAATTTTCCCTTTTTTTACCCCGACAGATTTTCCATAACGTATTAATATAATGCGCACAAAGTGTAATAAAGTTAAAAAATACAAACAAACATTTTCCGATTGCCGGGAACAACGCGCAAAAGTTTTAAACGTCCGTTCGTTTTATGCAAAATAATGTAATATACGTAATAGGTACCTACTCTGGTACACACGACAATGTGTATACCGGATTATTCACCAAGCATGACCGTCCCCATTTTGATATTTAATAATGAATTTATTCAAATTCTGATTTTCTGAATTCATGGTTTTTGACCATAATATTATTCAGATTTGTATACGAATCAACTTGTGCCCGTGTTGAAGGAAAAAACATGTTTTTTTCAAACGCCTACCTACGTGTTTGACTATAATTAATTAATCAAATGATTTCTGTTTTTAATTGTTGGGTGTATCTGATGTGTTTGTTGAGAACGCCAAAAAAACAAGATTTGAATAATTTCATAGATAAATTAAAAAATCGGTGGAGCATGCCTTGAGAATTGTTCTGTATATATATATATATATATATCATTATTTGTTTTGTTATTTAAAATGTGCAAAGTGCATTTAACACTAGGTAACAATGTAAAACAAATCAAATGTACGTTCATATTTATCGTGTTGTCTTGACGTTAGCTTTGGTTTAAAGTCAAATTGACTCATAAAAGAAGAATGTTTTTACCTTTAATATATTATTGGAAAATCTGTTCGCAACTCGCTATGTCGTCCTTTAGTATTGTCGGAGACAACCAGCCGATGTATTTAGTTGATACCCCTGCATTTAACACCGGTCAGAAAAATTGTATGCAATTTCGGGGGTCAAGTGTTTTTCGTGTCTTTTTTTTTCGTCCTTTTCCATATTAGGTATCGGGCTTTGCGTGGATATACAGGACAATAATATTATAATCCCGCATTCTTTTTTTACCGTTTTCTTTTGCCTTGCCCGCGTCGAGTACGCTCGGAACGTTATTTAATTTTTTTTTCTGTTTCATCTATTTTTCGAATAAGAAGCATATTGTATATACATACAATATACAACATATATTATGTAGTATACGGTCTGTTTGTATAATATTATATATAAAACATTTCGTAACACAATATAGAAAGAAACTGCGGGGCGGTGGGAGTGCGCGGGGTTATATGTGCACACAGTGTTTTATGCTGATGGAAAAGGGCAGCAATTTTATTCTGTTTGTTGATATTTATTTAGAAGACGCGCTCTGCGTATATCCGTTAGGGAAACAAGAACCTATTCGTGGTTTTTTTTTCTTCCTCTTAGCTTATGATACAGTAAAAATATTTGTAAACAAATAAAACCGCGGTGGCGTTACAGTGCAATTGTTGTGCGTTTGCTTCGGCCATGGAAACATAATATTACGGCTTCCTTTTCTCCTTCTTCTCCTTCTTTTTGCATACATATATTCGTAAACATTTTGCCACCGTTACCGTCGGACCGCTTCCGATCCGATTATTATTATGGTCTGCGGCCTAAGGATAAATGGGCGGAGAAATCGCCTAAATTCAATAATAGACACGCCGACACTGGCGATATATTATGTGCTCATGCAATATTGATAAGTGGTAGGCATCAACATTGAAGTCGGGTAATGACCATCAAGCGGTTGCAACAAAATAATATATTTTTCTTTTGACAAAACTGAATTGTCCGCTTCGCCGTGGTGATTCCCTCGATGAAATAGTTTGTATTCAAATTACGCAGTTATAGTGGACGATCGAGTGATCCGTAGACACCCTTATATCACTTCAGTAGTGTTCCTTACGATATTCGTCTCCAGTTTTCATAAACTTGTAAATTTATTTGTAATTTGTCACCAATTATCGAATGAAAGTATTTTCGATTGTCTTTGATTTAAATGTAGAAAGATGAAAATGAAAACTTTGTTTTGAATAATAATAATGTATATCATAATTATTTGTTTCACCATTATTGGAACACGAGAATTTCAGACAATAAAACAAAAACGAAACAGACTTATATTCTTTTCATCTTAAAACCACTACGGAGAAAAAAAAATGTTAATTAATTAAATTATTTATAATGAAATCGTTATTTATTTGATCGGTACCCGTGGGTCCTAAAAGTTCTAGTTTTCAGATTTCTCTGCGATTTGAAAGCCAAATGTTCTATTATATTTTAATTATCACACGGTATAAAAATGAAACTTTCACAGTCCGAGTTTTTTTTTTTGTGAAACCTTTATTCGTCTTTACAATAATCATTGTGACTTAACGAAAAAAGTAAAATTAAAAAGAAATATATCTTCCGGCACTTTTATCCGGAACCGTTTGAATAAATAATGCGATTGGAAATTCGCTAATAATTCTCTTTTAGTTGGTCATCTCTCAGAAAAAAAGTGTGAGTTCCAATCGAGTTATACAATTGATTACATTGTGGTAATAATAATAATAATAATAATAATAATAATAATAATAATATACCCTCTCGATAAATAATGTCTCCGTTTTATTTCGATAAATCGAATCGAACTCTAGTGAAGAGATGACCATTGACCGTAGACGAGTCGACCGGAATCTATTCGTAAGGCCCAATGTCCGATTTTAAAACGAAGATGCATATTTTACTCGTTTCTCTTTTCATCTGTTTAAACTAATAAAATTATTTATGATCGCATTTTTACAGCGTTAGTGCAATGTCTGGTTTTCAAATATTATTACATCACCAGACATCTCGGATGGTCTTGCGATAATCTATATTACGGGGTTTCTCGGAAAATGGAAAAATATGAAATAACTCTCAAAGAAGTATGAAAAAAAATGTATTAACAAATTGTTTTTATTGAGAACATAAACTACATTACATGCCATTAAGAGTACAAAGGTTAAGTAAATATATCATGAATTGGAATTGATGTCCGTAAGATAGTGTCCGTTCGTGCGTTGATATACACTGACTAAACATAAAGTATCCATTTTTGTAAAACACCTTAACAGCAGTGGCATCTGCACATTGTGAACCGACTAGCTGGTACAAGATTGCTAAATATCAACTCACTGTGTTCACATTGATACCTATCATGGTCTACCAATAACCTGGTCAATAGTACTACCAACACTGCATTAAACTTTTCTCGTTTTTCTGGAACTCCATGTACCAATTGAACTTTAATTATAGTCTATTATATGACTATGTCTGTACGAATATAACCGAACACATTGACCTTGTCGTTGATACTATGTATAATATTAAATTGCATGTGTATAAGTTATATTTAGTGAACTTACCAAAAATATAATACAATTTATATATTTATAAATTTGTGTCGTTTGGTAGTTCGATTTTTTGCTGATTATTGTGACTATGTCACTAGTAACCATGAACCGTCTAAAGTATTGATATTATTCAGTTGACAATAATTTTGAAGATAGTTTCATTGTGTGCATGTTGGAACTTTAATCTCTTTTCAAGTTGAGAAACATATTAAAGGTATCCAAATTTAGCACCTAATTTAAACGACTAAAAAAAAATGATATGGTAGATTCGATGGTGGCTATCGAATGACAATAAGTAACCGCAAAAAACTAAATTGACTAAAACGATTACTTGGTCATACTGGTAACTTGTCTGCACTTACCATTGAATAACTTGTAACGATAATACTAGTGTTCAGAACGTTCACTAAAAAAGGAACTCGTTCAAGTTCACTTTTCGTTTTTTTTTTCAAATAAACGTGTTCAGGTTCACTTTAATTGAAAAAATGAATGCGTTCACTAAATCACTCATTTAATTTATTTTTATTTTTTATAATGTTAATTTTGTTATAATAAGGAAATATTATTTCGCAATATAATTAATCATTTTAAACATATATTTTTTCAAAGACAATTAAATAGAGCGTCTTAAAAATCTTTCAAATTCATTAGAACATAAATGTCATTCATTTTCAATTTCATAAAAACGAATGACTTTCGCATATCATTCTTCAAACGTGAACATTTAACCTGTAAACTTCGTGTGAACGTGCGTTATTTAATATTTTCAAACACTGAATAACACATAAGAAATTAAAACAAGAAAAAGGATATTAAAGATTATCTAATTTGATTAACTTGAAATAATTCTCTGAAAATGAAATGCGATTAACAAAAATATCATGATATCGAAATAATTTTAGCTTTTGTGAGAAATTAATGATATGCATTTCTAAAAGTTGTTTTTGCATTGAATGTAAAATTTAACAAATTCATTTTTTGATTTACGTCCTGAACATTGTTTCTTGGTAGGCACCTAATGTAAACTGGCATGGTTTATGGAATGCTGTCCCTTTGTTGGCTGTTATGTAAGTATGTGCATACGTTGAAATAAAACAAAATGTCAGAGGTATTATATTATGTGTACTGGTGCAGATGAAATCATTGTCTTTAAGAGCATTTTTCCTGAATCCAATAATTAGATCATTATAATATTGGTTATTAATCATGAGATTGTTGACAATAATTACTGTTATGTTATCAAATTCGACAATACTGCTTAATTTCCGCGCAGCGAAATTTCTAAAAAATTAAATTATTAAGTAATGCACCTGTCTGGGGCCTCGCATATTGCTGTAGTAGATGTCTAATGTGTCTAATGTTGTCTTACGCTTTCACCTTATGGTGCAATTATAATCATTCGAATTGGCAGCAGTATCGGTTTTCACTCAGTCTTCATTCCTGACGAGAGAAAGGGGAGGGTGGCTTTAAAAAGATTAAGTCAATACACTAATTAATTAGACAACTGCAACACTATAACACACCATACAACACCCGTCGTTGTTATTTGTTCGTAAACATGCAAATCAAACGGTTGTAAATATGTACATGTTGATACTCTAGCATTACACACACACACACTGCAATAGCAAGGTGGGTGATGTATATATGAGTTCTGTGATCCAATTGGTCGTAATTGTTTGGGTTGTATTAACTGGTTTACAGGACATTATCGGGAATATTACTCGTATGTATTTTTTTAAATATCCGTGACAAAAACAATATGTCTAAGTATTCAATTTTCCATGTAGATATCATCGCGCTGCCATTGCACATGGTACAACGTTTTTCGTTACTCTGACTCGATAACGTATATTCTACACGGATTGGCCATGCGCAGGGTCAAGCGATAATATTTGTACGTATGAATTCATTCATATAATAAGCAAAATGTTTATAATATTTTTAATGTCACAATATATCGTACTATGCGCACATACCCAAATCGCATAAAAATATTTTTTTTTTATCAATTTTTTTATTTAATAAAGTCTGTGACATCAATGGTCAATGGACTCTCTATATTTTATATTTAAAATGCTATTACTTAGATCGTATCTATCACCTGTCGCGAAGACAAAAACAATAATGATAAAACGAATCAATTTCGGTGAATAGTCGAAACCGCGCAGGTACAACGGTTCTCTCTGTGGGATATTAATGATGTGAACATTGTTGTGCCAAAATAGAGTTTCTATTTCCATTATTACCCGAGTATATCCTATTGTACGAAGTTTTACAGAAGTTCTATCCCCGTGTATAAAACTTTGTCTAGAACTGTTTCCGGTTTCCATTGGTTATTATTCAACCTCTCCGCTAAATGTCACGGAAGTTGTCTAAAATTGTCGTCTAAATGTTTCAGCCGACACCATAAAGGTGTCATAAGTTATTATGTTTTTCACCAAGGGATTAGACATTATTATTATTTTCACACAATAGCGTTTCGGCATTGTCTCGGTTTGTGACAAAAAAAAAAAACTGGGTGAATCGGTCAATATGGCAAACGCTGCGCTTTCTATTGGTCGTCTCTATTAAATATTAAAAAATTTTATAGTCATCATCATCATTCACCTTAGAAATAAAAACAAGAAATGATATTTCAATAAATGATCGTCGAATATACCTAATAATATCATGCACTTGCATGCAATATTTACGATAGTATATTGTTTCAACTTACATTTGTATACATTCTATAGTTGATATAACATAAATATATTAATAATACTTTGCAACTCACCGTGGCCATACCACTCAAAAAACAATATACATCTTATTTAGGTTATAATTTGTTTTTATTATCATTGTTAATTTATTAATAAGTTTAAACCGTTAGCTCTTATACTTCAAAAGCCACACGTTACGCCATCTTATACGTCTTGAAATCCTCGTAAAACCACCTACCCAGTTTTAAGCAAGAAATATCTCCCAAAATTGTTTCTCTTCAGAAAAAGCTTAAAGTTTCTTCCATTATAAATATAACTTTATAAGTGTGCCTGAAGCACACTTTTGTGCTATTAATAATTTGGCGAAGGTTACGTTGAAATGAAATTGAGCATAACAAAAAGGCCAAAGCTCCTCAGAAAAACGATGATACGACCGAAGTTGCTTCTCATTGAATAGTGTTTCAATAACTTATAACCTTAAAGCTGAATGTAACACAGGAAATAAAATATAATATTGTTCAAATTTTAAGAACGTTTTCATATTTCTTCTGTAACTGTATGAACAAAAGCAAATTTATAGTTGCAGACTGTACGATTTCGAATGAATTATAAACTTAATTTAGGTACTTAAATGTTTTTGTTATTAAATATTGTTAAAATTATATTTGGCTTATTTGATTACTTATTAAAAGTACAAGCAGATATCCCAACGGTAAATAATAATTAAATTTGTGTTGTAAAAAAATGTATGTATCTTAAATATTTAACACTAAGGGACGACACTATAATAAAAATAAAATAATTAATAATTAAATAAGAACAATAATATTCAGAATAGCAGAAATATATTGTATCCTCTACGTTGGCTACCTGTATAATAATTAGGAGTTGATTAGCGACATTTATAATAATGAAAAAACATTTAATATGGACTGGCTTTAATTAAGAACAATAACAAACTATCGTTCGTTTGATAATTACCAAATGGGTAGGTAGTTTAATTTTCAATATACTTATAGGTACCTACAAAATTATTCAACATCCCGTCCTTTGTTCTAATTGTATTCAAATACCATTGACCAACGATCCTTATAATTAATATTTTTTCGAATATTTTCCTCATTGTACATAATAGTGAAATAGGCCTGTATCCTTGTACCTACTACTAATTTATATTTTATTCTATAAACATAAAATCATACAAAATATTTTATATCTGGACTTTCGTTACGTGCAGATGTATACCTTATACCCCGCAATGATATTAATTATGATACTGACATAATGAAGTAAGTATAATAAATATATTTCAATTACATATCGCATAATATAAATGTATTTGTATGTATATTTACTAGGCGCATTCCGAAATATCACTGTTTGCAGTAAATACAAATTTCTCATATATAATATACGTGTTTTCGAGCTTTGTCGAATCGCCAGAATGTTCTTTGATGTTACCAACTTTTAAGTGGTTTGGCAACAATTTAAACTTTTGAAGTAACTGCACGGAAGTGTATTGGTCGTATATACGTTTGTTGGGCGTAGGCGTTTGACTTACCGCATTTTAATGAGCAGTGGGATATGCGAACAATATACGGTATAGACAGAAGCGACGTTACAAATTCCGTAAACGACAATATCTATACAATTATCGATACTTATTCTGTGCATATTACGGCGAGAGCGACTGAAAACTTTTGTAACGATATGCGCAGAGTGAAGAAGATATGACACATTGCAAACGTCATAATTTATTATTATTATTGTCGATCGTAGCAAATGAACCACACTCGAATAACTCGGATAATTGCTTTAAAATTTTGTTCGTGAACCATGTGAGTCATGTGGATATGCAATGTAAATGTGATCTCAACGTATACTTAAGAAACCAATGGAATCATATAAAAAATAACGAAGAAGAAGTGTTTTTAAAACTTTTCTCGATTGATCGCATTAATATAATCACTCTCCTTTTCATACATTCGCATCGTTAAAAAGTATAAACTCTTCTTTTTTTAAATATTTTTGAATTTATATTCTATACTGTGTATGACTTTTTCCTAACATTGTGTAGGACAGTGAAAGCCTCACTTGGTGTTCAAAATAATAATTCTTTCAATCGATTGATAGGCTTTTTTATACTATTAGCTTTATACAAGTGGAGTATAACATAGGATTGAAACTTTGCTCAGGCGTCAGGTGTTGGGTGGGTGGTATTGGTAAAAGTGAAATAGAACATTTAATCTGTAGGTAAAATAATAATATTAAGAGGTGTGGATCACCCACAATCATTTGAGCAACATTAATTCATTTTTTGATACACTGTACTTCGTTCATGTGCGGTGCGACTAATAAGCTGATATATTGGTAAAAATAATGATGTCGTTCTAGAACGATTTTATGATATTCGAGTTGGACGAATGGTGCGTGCAAGTCGAGTAAAAAATCGTCGAGCACGATGACTGGATGATGGCTGGAAAACCCATTTTTGGGTCACGGCGACTTAATATTACTCAATCATCACGGTCGGGGCAGGGCCGTTGTCTCTTGGATAGATGAGCCCAATAAACGCAGCTCGTAGCACAACCTTTGTTTGGAATGCTATGCAATCATTTCGATCATACAATTATTACGTTGTCACTCCATCCAACGACAGGCTAAGCTTAGTACCTAATCTTAATAAAATTATTATTAGTACGCACTGTGAAGAACGTTACTTTTGAAGTTTTTAATGTATAGACGTAGATATAGACATTGATAGCGGAATTTTTTCAACTTGCATCGGCAAAAAAAAATTGTTCCTCTCAGCCTTTTTTAAAATGTTCTCTCGAGTTGTGACGACTAAACACAATCATTGCGAACGGATCAGAGCTGTCGTCTCTTGCCGGCGAGCTCAGATCAGCCGTATTTGAGGTGCCTAAATCCACCACACGACGCCTCTAAAATATAATATTATGTTGTCCTAGGTCACTTTATGTGATCCGGGATTGCATAAATTCTAACTCAAGTATTATGTGTATTCGTTTATTTTATTAGAAGTATACGTTTGTTATTATATGGAATTGCTTGACTATTATCAACAAAGTATAAATTATCGATAAACTTAAAAATGTTTTTATTTGCGAAACAAAAATAAATTTATTGTACTTGCCATATATTTTGCAACATAATACAATTATGTTAGTTGTTAATTCCGGTAATATCACCAAGTCCTTAAGAAGAAGTTCTTCTCAGTGCACGAGTTCCGATTGCACTATGAAATAGGGGATGACAGTTCACTTTGTTTTATAAGTTTTTGCCACCGCCTTTACGTATGCAGCTATGATTTGGGTCGTTTTCAATAATAGGTACGATTGGTCGATGGCTGGGTAGGTAGGTACAGGCGTGATTCAAGTGAATATAAATAATAATTTTTGTAAAATGAAAAAATTCTGAATAATTAATTTTTCATAACTGAAAAACTACTCATTCGAATTTTGATATATATACGATATACCTACTTACATTTTCATAAAAATCATGTACTTGAACATTATTTACAGTGGAAAATAAAAGTTCTCATTCAGAGAGAAAATAAGTTGGCACCACAATATTACACTCCTTAAGCGGTATACAAAATTGAACTATTTCAAAATATGACTCTCGTGTGTGTAATTAAAAACCCAATAATTGAAAATCGAATACATATTTATTATGTAACGAAAATAATTTGAATGACGGTGCTTGGCTAATCCCCATGTATATAGTAGTAGTTGTTTATAGGAATGATACACATTATTGGGAATTGTCTAGAACATAAACATTTTTGATTCTTGTATTTTCTTAACTTAATTTGAATTTTTTGGGCTCGGAGTGGGAAAACCAATTTAAATTAGTTTCATAATATTATTACACGTTTTCATAATATTTTGAATAGGATCTGTCTATATGCGTGTATTTATACAGTTTAGTTTTTGATAACGTTTCGATTTTTGTTTACTGCAACTTAAAGCCTATACCTAGGTATATGATATCGAATAAAATCGCAGGCCTAGCACAAACTGCAGTGCGGCACGCCGTCTGGTCTCTAACCGTATTCACATGCAGCGTAGTACTCAAAAGTCCAAGACGCAAATCGTTATTAAATAAATATATCAGCAGTAATCTCTCTCTCTCTCTGGTTTAGTGTGACTATGGCATACTCGTTGAGCGTAAAATATACGAATATTACGTGTACTCGTTTTGCGAACCTTACTCGTGCCAAATACCTTACGATAAAAATAATATTGTCATCGACAATCATCCCATGGCGTCATCCATGTTTACCAGACGATATCAGCTGCAGAATTAATCAATTAAAGGAATCCACTTCTGAGGTGATAAGCCTGCAGGGGTGATTTCGGTGGATATAATATTATATTTTAATATGGAAACGCAGCTCAAGGTAACACTGTAATAGGTGTTTATCGTGAGCGGCTACACATCGGAAGGATATACCTGATTGTATATTTAAATATATCTACAAGTACTTAGCTCAGAGCGTTGGTCGTGGGCGACCGTTTCGCCCGTGATGAGTGGCTGCACGTCGCGAGCGTGTCGGTCGGCCGGGCTCTGATTTGCCGCGTGCGACCCGCGACGTGGGAGGAGGATACAAGACCTGGCCGAAGACAGACGGACGGATGTTTTCCGAGCAATTAACCGTCGGCAGTAGTGGCGGGAACGTCGACGAAAGTTTCCAAGTGAGCAGCCGCAGCGGCCGTGTTTGTTCGTGTGTGTGGGCGCCAAGGTTTGCGTGTGTCAGAATACGGAACGTCCGCATGTATCCTGCGCGTATACATCACAGGCGTATACCACGTGCGTGTTTCTGCACTCGAAAAACTTTCGCCGAGCCAAAAGTTTTTTCCCCCATTTTCCATTTTAAAACACGTCTCGCTCCCTCTAAATGAACGCACGTCCTCGGTCCGAAATCTCACACGATTGCCGCCGAACAATAACAACACAAACAATATTAATAGCATATTATATTATCCGTGCGACGTGCACCACCGTGATGCGTTACATACCGACGACGACGTCCACTTTATTACATAATAATATAATATCATAAATTTATAAAAACTACATAGTCAACCCGGGCAGCCAGTGTCGCCGTATTGTCTACTCTGGCCGCTTCGCCAGTTCCCCTAACGCGTTTTGGGCGATCGCCAGTTTTTGGTTTGCCAGTCGTCTTGAAAATCGTCCGCAATCGGAGCACTACCTGTCACCACAGTTATATAACAATAATATCACTACTGTTTATTAATGACGGCACCTCAATATAGTGTTTGGGGTTGGACATTGGATTTAAAATAAAATGATGCTACCGTCAGCAATCGTTTGCTACCTAACGACATCGTACTTTCGGTAAAACAAATAGTCGGATAAATCCACAAGGATTTTTTATGACCATTTTGAAATTTGAATGTTCGTGATAAATAATTCTCAAACGTATTGAACTGATTTGTCCTTTAACGATGTTATTAAGTATTTTTTTTTCAAAATGCATAAGTCTTAGGGAATTGTGACTCCTATTATGATTTTCAATAAACAATGGAAATTTAAAAATATTCAGACAAATTGAAACCTGTTTTTACAATTTTACAACGATATTATTCACACCCGTATAAGATATTTTGGTATTGATTTATGAATTAATATCTAGGGCCCGAATTTCAATTCAAAGTTTTTACTTTTTTTGGTAGCTCTAGAACAATGCATTATAGTTAAATGCATAATTAAATTCGTGTAACCGACACTCAAAACTGCTACTTTTATTTTGATATTTTTAACATACTTACGTATGTAATTTTATTAATTTTTAGTGCATATTAATACATTTTGTTTCAATACTAAATATTAAACACTGTCATAGATTGAATTTAAACATAAGATTTAATATTTTTTCAAGTACGTAATTAATAATTTAGCCCTAAGACGATGTTCAAAGATAAAATGTTTTTATTTATATTTGAATACGCATAACATTGATTTTCGTGAATGAAAAAAAAAATTGTAATTTTTCTCTATTCTTAATATAAATTAATTAAAAAAAAATACTTAGAAGTAGTGGCTGACCAACCGTTTCCGTTGAGAACCGATATTCGTGTACAATCGTTTATTATTTCATTGAAATTCAATACATCCATTACAGTGACCTCGATGGCGAGGTACACTTGTCACCTGCTATACAGCGGAGCGACTTCTTCGGTTTTTATTTTTGATTTGGTTCACTAGACAAAATAATTAATTATCGCGTCAAGTGTAGTGCAAGCCTTTGAATGAAACAAAAGATTATATCGAGGCGTATAACATCCGGGGAAAAAAACTCTGGTAATTGAGATAATAATCGCATGAATTCGCTCACGATTTTTTGTTTTTACACTCTGTCAAATAATAATAATTAACGCCGTGTGGGTATACACAGTGGTCGCATTTCACACACATCCTTTAATCCCAAAGGCTGCCGCGGCAGACTATTGCTCAAATGCGTACACGTTAAAATATTATGACATGGTTCGACGCAAATTTACAACAATATAATAATACGAGGAGGACCTGTCAATATTCAAAATGTTTTCTGCAGAACTACCTATGCGGGTCTAAGGTGCGACAGTTGCTTTGTTCAGGCGATTTATTGATCATAATATTATTATTATTATTGTTATACAACCGGTACAGTTTTCGGTCGGTGTATATTCGTTCAGTCGGACATTTTCTCGTTCAAGTGAAAATCCATCGTATTTTCCAAGAATTCCATTCTTTACATCTAAGACTTTACGGTTATCCTATACTGTTACGGACGTCAACATACCACTCTTTCATATAAGCCGCGACACTGTTGTACGATATATCCGATCATAGACGTTGACAAATTGAAGTGTGGCGATGAAAAAATTCAAAAACTGTTGAGATCAATAATCGCCATCTCCACAATGGTCGTATCAACAGACTGCTACAGTTGGTACCACGGGTTTAGTATACAGAATGATTCATCAAAAATTCTCTGTCGTGACAAATGTAAATGTTTTCAAATGAAAACCACCTTTGTTTACTGTAAATTATTACTCAGATGATTTTTTTGAAAATTTTGATGCGTTAAAATCAGAATTCGAACGAATAGTTTCTGAGTTATTAAACAGTATATTATGATTTCGATAATATTCCTTAATATATTAGGAACAATTTCCAAATGTAAATAATTATATTGGATACAGAATTTATTAATTATTGTATAATACTATCTATTATACAGTGTACAGTTTTTATACATTTTTATGTTGATGGATCATTATTAATTACTAAAGTGTCCAAATATTAATAGCCTTCAAACCTCCCGATCACATTATAATAGTGGTCCTATTATCCTTAGCACACAAAGTTAAATAACTCAACAGCTAGACAGTGGTTCACAAATCGGTTTAGATACCTACGTCAACGTTCAAAAAGAAAAAAACAACGCATCTGATTAAAAATACGAAGGAAAAGAGGGTGGGTCCTTGTGCAAAAAAAAAAATGTCGTGTTATCCACCACGCAACAAGGACACCCCTTTAAATGGTACAGTAAAATCAGAATTTGAATAAATTCATTATTAAAGGGAGAAAAGGGGTGTGAGCAGAGTGCTCGGTGAATCGCCCTGTACCGTGTACCTTTACTCTCCTTACTGGTACTGTGGGACATTATTACGATTCATACGAAAAATAGCATCACCGCATTATGCACTTCATATTACTGCATATATGTTTACAAATATTGTGGTGGTGCTGTCAGCGTCGTGTTTTTGAAACATTGACGGATGACGTCAACCACACTGTGCCAAAGATAAACCAAACGGGTTTCAGTTACGTGTTTATAATAATCTGACATTGACGAATGTGGTCCACGATAATAACATTACTGTCAATATTGTCTCACCTCCACGCGTTTCCCATCTAGGCCACACTCTTCTTTCTGCCATTAAGCAATATGTAGTAACATATTATTATACTCTGACCCAACATCAGATACTATACGTTAAACAACACTTATTTTGCGTCTCTGGCATGTTGTCTGGTGTGATACATGACGATATAGCTGCTTATCCAAATTTCATATTTATATTTAAAAATAAAAATAATGATTTCTTGAGTTTAGGTTACATACAATGGTTAGTTTACGAGCTACAAACAATTTATCAACATAAAAAGTCTAAAGTTTATATGGGGAAAAACAATGGTCAGACTCACTTAAAAATAAGTTTGATTAAGCGATCTGGGTTATGCATAGCGATTGTCCAATTTCAAAATATTTTAAATAATAACTAAACTTTAAGTTTAAAATGCATCCAACTTTTCCTTCTTGTTACATGCCATGTAGTCTATTACCTTCTTGTTACACGTTATGTATTCTGTAACCTAACAGTTATAAACGATTCTGTCAACTAAATTACTAAAGTAAGAGTATTTATTTGTTTATTTTTAGTTTGAAATCATTGAATCCAGCGTGATTAAAAACAATAAAATGATGAACTACGTATAGTGTTACTACACTTCTAGATGTCTACAAACATACATTATTTTAACTTGTTTTTTTTTTTTAATTAACTGGTAAGAGATAAACTATTATAATTTATTCACTAAGTAGTCAAGTTATAAGGTTAAAAAAAAAATTGAACTTCAAGTAAATTATTTTAAATTGTATGTTGATACATTGTGATCTAAAATTCGTGATATTGAAAAGTTCTTGTTTAAATATAAAAAAATATGTTATGAATTTAAATCCTATACCTTAATAAGAAAAAAGCAAATTTATTGTTATAACTATATTATGTACACAGGTACATTTTAATAAATTATGTTTACGAGTATTAAAGTTTTAAAATAAATAGTTCAAAGAAAAATCCCGTTTAAATCTTATAACAGTACGATATGACTAATATTATAAGCTTGTTAAAACTTAATAATACAAATATTATTTGATTCGACTTTTAATGTTCAAACATTTTTTCAGTGCAACGTGGATGCTTGAGTCTAATGAAAATAACCCACGAGTGCTATAACGATTTATAGCTAAATTATTTTTTAAATCTTTAAACTGCTTGCAAAATGAATTGTTAATATTTCAATGAATGCACAGTGGTATGTGATAACATTCTTGTGAGTTCATTTACCAGATTAGGCAATTAAAATAATTGTTTTAAAAATGCCTTATAAAGTGTGATAATTAATATAAGATCATTCGATTTTAATCAATTTTGTTACCAATATACCAGGATTCGGGAATACAGAATATAAGCTAGACATTGCGGCGGTGGTGGAACGTTACATCTCATAATATGTTTCACGTCATATTATATCAGAACTCTAGCGGAGCAATTAAATTTTTAAAACTTTAAATTACAACCAGACAATGAGTTTTACATTTAAATAGATTTTTTAATCACTAAATTTCATTAAAAAAATATCTAAACCTGTTTTTTTGCTAGATATTGTTTCATTTACATCACAATATTATAAACAAATCATCATTATAATAAATTTAAAAAAACTAACAGATTGCCTATCAGTATTTTCGATTATTAAATAATATCACGTTTTTATAATTGTATAAGTATTTCTCAATTTTGCATGTTTATATTTGAGAACATTTCTGTGATATTAAATTTTTATCACTCTGTATAGTCTGTATAGTGTATGTGTGAGGTAAAACGCAGAATTTTCGTTTTTTAGATTTAATATTTACTTAATAATATTTACTTGGATTTTTTTCTGGTATCTGAAATTTTTCTGGTTTATTCTCAATAATTAACCTCTCGGATGTCATTAAAATAGAAAAAAAAAACAAATGCATCGTTCTGAAACATTTAAGGTAAAAACGATAACTACTCCACCATCTCAAACAATTTCACCGACAAGTATTAAAAATCTGAAACAGTTTCGAACAATCATTCACTCTAAAATATTGCATATTTTCAAATCCAGGATTTTTGAATAATAATACAAAATTAAAATAATTGACATTTTGGAACTATCGTTTCCTTTGTTTTAATTTTGTATGAATCGAAATGAAAATCGAAACTGATATTTTCGTACTTATTATGTACCTATGAGTTATTGTTGACGTTAATTCCAGAATCAAAATAAAAAAAGAAACTGCTCTCTGTACAATTTGTGTCAAACAGTTACTAAACTTTACGTGGTACAACACTAATGATAACATACAAAAGCACATAAGGAATATGCATAATATTATATTTACTTTAAATATAGTTACATACATTGTTGATAATATTTTAACAAAATGAGGTGTATGACCATTTTCCCTTTTTTCGTAACAAAGTTTGTACCAATTTACCAGTAGTATATTACTATTATGATTGTATATTCTGTTTTGTCCTTGGGGCTTTACAATGATAAAATCATTGTAACACGGCACCATGAATAGGCAGTTTAGCTACATCAATGTCTTGACGCATTCGTTCATTTCAATAATAGAAAGATCAAGCCACAACATAAGGCCTTTATTCAAACCATAATATTGTAAAACACGGATAAAATAAAGCAGTAAAATAATAAGTTTTATAAAAGACAGTCTGTTCATTTTTAGCCCAGCGTTGTTTTGGGTGGAAGTATTAAACCGTGATGATATTAAATAATAATGGTTTTTATTCTTGGGAGAATAATACATTTTATTTTATTTTTCAATTTTATTCTTGATAGAATATAATATGGAAATAATTTTTTTGGTTTTTATTCGCAAAGTATTTCAAATAATTGTAAGCATGATTCAGCAAATACATTGACTTAACGTAATCTAACCTAAATTGGAAAAAAAATACGTAACGTTAAAGTATTTAAAATTTTTTTTCAAAGCATTCCTTTCAACATTGATTATAATAAACCACTATATTATGCTCTATGCACCTAGTCGATTTACAATTTAAGTGCTCTGAAAGTCACCAAAGATGTGCTTATTATTTAGTTTTTATTATTTATTCACGATCCTGAATACATTTCTAACTATAACTTCTGGACATGACTCATTGCATTCAGTTCAATAGTACCATACGCGTTGTGCACTACATATTTTGAGAGTGTATGGCTGTACAGAGAGACCTCTAAACACCGGACACTCGATGAAATCGGAATTGTCAGCTACTCACTGGGTTCGGTTTATAAAACGTTTGTAGTTTGTTCCCGAAATAAAGTCTGCTGTTTAGAGGTGTCCGGAAGAATTCACTGTACTATTACCTGCCTCGGGTTTTGTGGACGATGAATCATTCACGGCGAAAACACTGTTTGAAACGTTTGACTCGAGGCAAATACGAACTGCGAAGAATGTCCCACTCACCCGCGCTCGTGATGAATATAAATTTAATTTCAAAAATAAAATTTCACTGCTATACGACTATAATAAACGTCATTCGAGATTGTTGGTTGGTTTCCGTTAACATTGACATTTCATGTACCAGAAGGCCTAATTTTATAGATGAGCACTGTTATTTTCATGGATACTACCATAGTCTGAAACACGGTGTTCTTTAAAACATTATCACAATGATTGTAAACGAAAATAATATTATTGATCTGAAGAAGTTCTTAACATTTAACATTTTTCATTTTCCGACTCACTGCAAGGCGTGTACTTATTCAGTCACATGTGATCAGGTTTTATTTAACTTAATCGGTTCAATAGTTTAAACGTAAAAAATGTTTTCCCCTTTTTTTTGGGAGTGTGTATTTCACTTGAACGGGTCTCCATACTTTGTGATTTTTAAACTACAGCTGCTTCTATTTCATTGTTATCATATTTTATTGTGTACGTCCCTGATATTTTGCCCGATTGAATTTCCATTTTATTTTTTATGCGAACAGATTGTCTAACTAAATAGTAGATATCAGTAAAATAATATTCAAAGATATATTCAGTCTCAAATAATATAGCCGCTAGATATATATTATTTTTGAAAGGATTTTTTTTTTTATATTAATTTAAAATACTATAAATAATGTGTAAATAAATAATGTTTTAAATAGTAAAAAAGTTTTTTGATGACGCATATTTCAAGCTGTGGCTTTCACTGACACTTTATTTCATGTAAGTTTCGCAAAATTAGACGAAAATTCCTGCAATAGATACTGAGTTTTTGTATCTTGTTCATGCTTATATAAATGTATTATGAGCGCATACCATTTAAGCTACTCTAAGTCACTTGTATCAAGGTTACTGTTTCCAGATACTTTTGTTTTTTTAAGCAGTTAAAATTCAGTTAGTTTAAAAGAAAAAGAAAATATTACTTAAAAGTAGCTTTTCAATATTGATAAAAAAAGCAACTTTATAAAGTTATCAATTAAAAGCTTTTACTTTTTCATCAATACAATTTTTAATAATACCTCAATAAGAAAAAAAAATGTTAATTTATATTTTTTTTCTACCGTACCTTTATAATTAATTAATTCTCTAAACTCTATTAAAATTGTTTCTGTTCTTTAAATATTAAATTTAAGAATCAAACAATGTTTGCCAATATTTTTATAAGCTAAATTAACTTATCCTGGTAATTTCGTGTTGTCGGAAAATAACTTAAATAACTCGTCGAGTTTACATGGAGTTTAGGTAAAAAGTGACGAAGGTAGGTAGTCAAGTTAATTAGTGAGCTGACGTTAAAAGTTGTGGAGAAAAAAAACTTATACATATTATTATTATGTTCGGATTAATTAAGGCCGTGCGTACCGTCTCATTATGATTTTGACTCAAACAACAAACTTTAGTTTACTTTTCATCTCGATTCGGAGGAGGAGGAGGATGATGATGTATTCTTGTAAAATTTAAATAAGATTTAGGGCACGAAAATCGGTGGATTAGAATAATGATGACGAGGTCACTCGCTCGCGGAAAATAAAAAAAAGGGGTGAGGAAAAACACTTAAAAACCGGAAAAAAATCGCTAACCGTCGGTCGTGACTGCGGCGATTGTTGCTGACCGATGTGGCAGCCTCCTAATGCACTCCTCGGCAGGACTCGTAATGGTATCGCGGACACAAACAACATCTATTACGGTATTGTACTGCGAACATTAACACACCATCTCGTGTAATAGGTACGATCGTATGTTATGTGCGAGAGAAAAAATCAACTCACCCGGGTCTCGGGTCTACCACACACGCCGCCGCCGCCGCCGCCGCCGTACTTATATTTACGTTTTATGGCCACCGATGTTAATAAATATCAATTGCGCCGCCGTGCAATAATAACACAATGTAGCGTCTGCGTTTCGATGTACGTACACGCCGCCGTGATAGTAATTGACTCGGTTTGTTGTCGGACTCGTTATTTTTTTCCTCCCCCGGCCGACTCTATATTACACCACCACAACGACGACCACCGGCGCCGCCGAGAGGTGATCTCGTAATAATCAGTGTTTGGAAAGAACGTCGTTCACGAAAGCACGTTCACGTTCATATGCGGTGAACGATAAGCGAACGTCACTCGTTTTTTATTCAATTAAACGTGAACGACGCCCCGCCCTTTATATTCTAATGCATTTCGACGATTTGTTTGCCATATAATTAACATAACATGTTTAAAACAATATATTGATTATTATATAATATTTTCTCATTACAATTCTTATAGTAGAACAATTTAAAAAATCATAATAACGACCTAAATAATATAAACCTAGTATTTTAAACGAACGTGAACCCGAACGCGAAAGTCTACTTTTTTATGGATTGAACGTAGACGCGAACGGATTCAATTTTTTAGTGGACGTTCTGGAGAACACTGATAATAATACGATATTAACCCGGATTGATAGCGACTGCACCAGGTAACCGTGTGCGTCAATTAAATGGTTAATAAGTAGAGAGGAATACGCGGAGCTCTCGACCACGTCGATGGCGACGGCGGTGATGACGACGACAATGCGATCACCACAATACATCTTATTATGGTTTTTCTTCATTACAGGAAACGATGTTAACAACGTTCTCTTGTAAGCTTCCGGTTTTCCAACAGTCCGCGCGTATCCCTGCATACACATCACCTAGAAAGCCAATTAACGATTATCTTTATCCGCTCCGGGCACGGCGATTTCGCCCTTTATTTGATGCAGTCACAACAACAATTGTTCGGCGGCGGCGGCGGCGGCGGCTGTGAATCACGTTAACTGTGACTATATTATTCCTTTGTAAACGGTTATTATATAATATGCACGGAGGCGGCGGTAAACCTTAACTAACTACCGTTCGAAAAACATATTTAATACGTACTTGCGGTACCTTCTAATGCCCGTTCTTCTCCGCTATTATGTACGGTCCGTCTAGACGAGTTTTTACGAATTCCGTAACACTCCGATATAGCCCGACCGCAGTCGTACACTAACGGAGAATATTATATTATCATATTCCACGGCACAACACAATGCTCCCGCACATACGATTGTTGCCGTGTTAGTAAATCAGAGCAAATCTCTCGTACGTTATAGACTATAGCTGGTATAATATTGATATTATGATTGCGTTCGACTTTAATACGAGAATCCCATGCACGTCACTCGGCGCTCGCCCACTCGGCTTATGCGATGGTCAGCGACGATGGTATTATTGAGTCAGAGCAAGTCGTTACCGTATACCTGGTAGTATGTTGTGACCAATGCGTTTACGAGGATCGTACTATAGTATTTTCCGTTTACGTCGTTCGATCGACCCAAGTAGAATAAGTCGTTCGCGCAATATTTGTAGGCATATTATTACTTATAGGTAAAAATGTAAAATATAATAACATTATGTAGGTTGCTATATTGACGTTTCCACAAAATGCGTATATTCTGTTTAACAAAACCCAGGTATAGACTAGTTTAAATAATATCCTTGCATTATATTATGAAGTGATTTTGAAATGAGAATTGTGAGTGATTCATCTTTCTTTCTTCGTATTCCACTTTTATACCCTGAAATAAAAAATAATAATGATACGGTGGGTCCCGGTAGTTGGCAGTTGTTACTGACAAGTGCATACAGGTGTACAGTAATTGCCGCGTTTGTGTACGGTCAAATATGACTAAGTATGGTATAATATGGTAACAACGTTGCTACCTTAAATCAAAATATATATTAACACGATATATTAAATTAGTATTTTATCGATCAATTAATCTGCTTCCACTACCATTATGTTGTGTGCGTGGTGACACAGGTTTATTTTTTGGCACTCATTCTTCCAAAAACTGAGTTATTCAAACCTACACAGAGGTTTCAATCAATATTATTTTTAATTAGGACGACTTGGATTATATTGGCATATTTCAGTTATTTGTTTTGTAACGACCTCAAGATTTATTCGAGTTTTTTCACATTCCTTGCTTTGAAGGATCCACTGATTTCAACAATATTACAATGCTCGCGCATTATCAGACGGAATTGAATGAATTTAAAAGCAATACAGATGATGATAGCGTTTTTTAATATCGTTGGAATAAATGTTGTTTTTTTTTTATTTAATCACTAAAAGCAATTTTTTTGTCAGTGTTATAATATTTTTTTACCCGAAAATAATGGTTACCGATGGTATCTCAGTAATAGTCGTTTGTATAACATCCTCAACTACAGTCCCTGAATTGGAATGCCATCGAAACCGTACCACCACAGCGGGGTTCATCAGTGAGACGATATAGTAATAATATGTCTTGAATTTCAATTTAGACTAATAGAATATCCTTGGAATAATACATCAATTATGTAAATGTTTGATTGCCTTCCAACGCATACCAAGACCATCAATTCCGTTCAATTATTATTTCCGGACATACCGTTTTGACCTATGACATGACGTGCATTATTGTCCATTGCATGCACTTGCCCGTTTACGAATATTATACGCAAGGCTAATCTTTTAATGGCAATAATAATTATAATAATAATAGTTTGTGGTTCGAGAAAAAATTATCACTAGTTTGTCCGATGTTTGACTTTAATGTCGAAAACGGTACACGGAATAAAATCAGTTCGTTTTTCGTGTTCAAATATGAGCTCCCCATAACACACCTGTAGTATGTATATTTTGTGACTTTTGACTCTAAACTTTTGGAAAATATTTTGTACAAAAATTAATAAATATGAACTTGTGTATCCACAGTATAAAAAAATAAACTATAAAAGATAAATAATGTACTATCCATTCTAGATCGCGTGAAAAAAAAACATCTTTCTCAAGGTAGTAGTATTTTACTATTCAAATGAATTATTCAATTACACATTGTAATACATAACGTAATAACGTATTATTCGAAAATAACTTATACCACCGGGGTCCTACAGACCCAGGGGATTCTAATGGAATTTCTGAAAATGCTGGTTGTGAAAAGTTGGCGAAGATAAAAATTATACTTTTGTCGTCACACTGCAGCAAAATGATCAAGGAAATTTCAATTGTGCCGGTTTGCTCGTTATACGCGACACGAATGTCTGAATGCGATCAAGAGGATTGTTCATCATTTTATAATATGTTTCAATGGCCCGTTTTATTTATTCTACTAATTATTGGCTGTTTACATTTTTTGTCTCTTTATACACGTGTATTCTGATGTTATTTATTCATACGGAGTTTTTGTATAAATACGTTTTTGATGCCGTCAGGTGACTATTATTCTCAAGTATCGAAATCACAAAGATGACCGGTGAATCGTTTAATTTGCTCATACTAGATGGATTTTGATTTTTTCAGTTGATTTTCACAAGTTGGCAGTATTATTTTATGTTCTATTTTGGCTACAGAATTGTAGTTGATAAATGTTGCATTGACAATTTTGAACAGTTATATTATAATAGTTTGTTGTTTTATTTTGTTAAATTTGTGTAATATATTATTATAGTATATACCTTTTCGGATCTCAAATAATAAGAGTTTTGTTGCAGACCTACCATTCAAAATCGTGACTGTTTCGATTTAAACATTACCACATGCAAATGCGTTTAGGTCACTGGTGCTTCTTTTTAGATTTACCAGTATCAAATCGTATATGAGCTGTTATAATAAAATCTTAATATTAAAGTCTCGGGAGGGTAAGGTGCTCTATATTATTGTAGAAATGATAGTTGTGCTGATGTTGCTACAAACCGTATTATATTGTTTTAACGAAAATAAATGATTTAGATATTCATAAACTCATTTTGGTACATTCATGACGGTACACGGTGTATCATAGTATCATTGATATAAAAATAATTAATACCCACAAATTTACATTTAAACATTTAAATATTGTGACCTTATCGAATAATCTAAAAAAAAAAAACAACACCAAACGTTGTTTGACAACGGGTCTTTTTTTCGTAAATGTACTGGTAAATATTATTTTTGGCAATGTATAATATAGTCGTCGATTAGAGTAGTACCAAAACAGTATAGTGGTAACATAATTGATACATTATTCAAAGTCAATTTGTTGTTTTATTATTCAACGAATGTCCGACGCACATTTAAACATCATTGAATTCCGACCAAACTCGTGCGTTCGAATCGATCGATTTTGTGTACCATCATCCATCAGCTATGCTATGCGTTTAAATAGTAGATAAACTGACAATTGTTTTTCAGTTTTTCACGATCAAGGCACTTATTACATTAAAATGGCAACCCTCGATCGGTGTGGACTTGTCTAGACGGTTTCCGTTGCCCAAAAGTGTACGATAAATCGGTCTTCAAATTTCGAAATGAAATAATAATGTGCATTGTCGCAACAGAACAAGCATAGGCTTGACAATAATTGAAATCATGCACGTGTTACGAACCAAAAGTACCTTCCCCCTCAGTAAGTAAAAACTGGCTAATAACCTACATATTGATGCCATAAAAAAAAAAAAAAAAAAAAAAAATAAATTAAATTAAATTAAATTAAATACGTCGTTGTAAACAACACATGTAATAGGAATTATTTTGTTATTATAAATATAATATTTGAGTTTTCCTCGCGAATAACTGCAGGTGCCTCGAACTTTGTGACAATCTGCTTTACGATTATCGTCGTTTGTTATTAATATTATTTATTATTAATATTATTATTAACATTATTTTTATTACACGGCGCGCATACTGTCAAAAAGCACGGCGGTGGCGGCGGCGGTGGCGATGCGTTACGCGACGGGGTTCGAGTTTAATTTCCTGTTCAACAAACTATAGGGCCATCCATCATTCTGCTTCACCAGATCCACAAGCTTTTTATTTTTTCATCATTTTTGTTTTATTTTTATTTATTCTTTCTGAACGGGTGAAATTTCCAAAAGTCCGATGAAATTGGAATCTGTTCTCCCATGCCCGTTCACCGATGATAAAATATACCGACACACCGAATGAGCCACGGTTTTTCGAAAATTGTTTTCGTTTTGTTTTTTCCAAAGACCCTATAGGTAATAATATTGTAACGCGTATTGCAGTTGTGTGAGTATTAAACGTACGTAGTACCTATGCAGTGCGAGTGTCTGCAGAATAGCAAAACCACCACCCAAGTACAAGCATAGTTGCACATGTCAACAGGATAAAATGAAAATATTTTTGCTTGGATAAACTTTTGGTACCTACCAAAAAATAAACAACAATTCAGATGATCATTTACTAATATTAATTTTGAAAACTTATTTTGGCTGTTAGCTTATTTTCTATGTTTTCTCGTCGATAGCTTTCTGATTATAATTGTAGCATAATGCAACTTTAACTATTTTATTAAATGAGCTTTACTGAAACTGTGGAAAAACATGGAAAAATAAAAATCCGTTACCCATCAAACCTAGAATAAAAGAACTCAAATAAATAACTAGTCTTAAAATTAAAATTGAGCTGTCGGAACTATATTTATTTAAGTTCCACGTAAAATTGAACTAAACAGAAAAAAAGAATATCTCTGTTTTTTTTTATTTTTACTAGTTTATTATTAAGTTTCTGCCATTGAACATACTCTTCGAAAGTCGTATATACATGTAGAGATTTTATACGGGGTTTTAATCTTTTCAAAATAAACTCCCCAGTTTTGAGCAAAAAGCAACTGCCACAATGTTTCCATTCATTAAAGTAGGTTTTTAGTGACTTTATTATAACATTTTTACTTTATTCGATGTAAAAACAGGTGTCATACCGACGAATAAATAAAAAAACAGAATTTCGTTAGTTTCGAATGATGTATTATTGCTATATAATAATATGCGAAGTGCATAACATGCACACTATAACGTACTCGATGAATCCTACAAGCTTTTGTGGACGAGGCGATGTTAGATTTGGTAATGCTGCTACAATCGATAAATTTAATATTATTGTGTGACTGGTCCCCGTTGTGGTGTGTACTTACATAATATTACGACACACGGTTGTGGAGTGTGCTTTTTACCGTCGACCGACTATGACAATATTTTGTGATATTATATTTTGGTCAGGAGACAATAATGACCGGACAGAAGTAGAGTGACCACCATGAACAAATTAGAAAATAAACACTTTCTCGCATACGGTGTACGGACATATATTTTATTATGAGACATTTTATCCGTCCGCGTGTACGACCAATAGCATTTCCCTTTTTTCTCCTGACAAAGTGTAACAACGCAAGCAGACGGGTCTTTCGAGTAATCCGGTCATAGATTAAAATAACAATATAATATAATAACGCATATAATGTCACCGTCGTCGTCGCGCGCGCAACTGCAGAATGACATTTTACCTTTTTAATTGCGTCATTCGCACGACCCGGTCCAGTACCTGCGTAAGTAGAACAATGCGTGATAATCGTTATCGTGTTTTATTATTATTGTTTTTCTTTGTTTTTCTTTTTTTTTTTTGTCGCGCGTTCGCCGCCTAGGTAGCTAGATTATTTTTCACGGAGAATATACGTAGGTATACGAGGAAAAAAAAACATTTTCACCGCGAGCGACTACCTACGACAATACGGCAGTCGAAAACGTCGCCAGTGTCTATAATAATATAATATTATTATACTATTTACTTTTGTGTCGAAAATAAGGGAAATAAGCTCTTCGAAATCGATTTCCGTCCGTAATGTTTATCCGATTTTCCCCCATATTATAGTTTGCTTTGTCGAACAGCAGGTGCGTTCATATACCTATATAAATACATATATGGCAGCAAAGGCAAATACCAAAAACGTATTGTTTACACTCGACCGATAACGATGGTATATTATATATACATATAAACACATATATTACTTACTGGTGAACCGTTCGAAATGCCGTCTGAGGTGCTGGCTGCGGGGAGGAGCGGAACGGAAGTCGTTCGGGGAAGGGGTGGAACGGGTGCTTATATTTTCGAAGAAAACAAATATTGTTGTTACGTTTACATTTGCAAACAGTGAGCACATATTATTATGAATGCATGGACCCCGGGGTCAGGCAGGTATCGACAGTCGTGAACGTGAGTCCAAGTCCGTGAAATCGGGTAGGGGGTTTTTAGTCGGGGCGAGACACGAGATTCAGTGAGTAGGGCCGTGATTTTCTTGAAAATATATCGAGGGGGTCGAACATCTTTCAGGAATCAGTAACAAATTCACTGGAAACTATATCAGAGAGAAAAAATACTGACTGTGCCGACAAAATCTTGATTAGGGGATGGAAACGGTTTTGTTCGCAAGAGATTTTGCAGGTATCTTTAGATATTTTGGTCTTCGGCGTATCACTTGTATATTCCTTTGTCACATTCACTTTGATAACGACGGTACTTATGTCGTTCTATGCTATTGTTTTGCATAAATCTACGAGCACGAAGAAATCTATCTTCTATGGTGTGGCGGGTAGACTGTACTTGAAAATATTAATATTTGTGTTGATACGAGTGCCGATTATTTGAATATTGGTCCATTGAATTTATTAAGAAATAAACACTACTATAACTCTTCAAGTTATATTTTTTTCAGGGTTCACAAAATTTAAAATAAATCAAAATTGGTCAACTCATTTCCTTTAAATATGTTTAAAACAAATAAATACAAATACAAATCGAATTAACACAAACTATTAATACATACAATTTAGCAGGTAGATAAACAATATAAGAATTCATTTATGAACCATAATAACTATATCATAAGTTTTGCTGTATTATTTAATAAATGGCTTATTTTAATTTATTTATTTGAGTAGCTCCCAAATACTTTGTGTAGATACTTTTAATGTATTTTTTTTTTAGCTTTTAGGAGTTAAAGTATCGTTGGATACACTTAGTTACCTATACCAAAATAATGGATTATTTGTTCCTTCAAGTTTACTACAATAACTATTACATCCCTCAAAAATTTTGTTTTTTCTATGGTCAAAATTTAAAATGATCTCGTGTACGTATCATAAATTCAGAGAAAATATCTAGCTCCATCTAGAAAATTTACTATCATTTAGACGTATTTTTATTTTTTTCGAATCGCTGTAACCTACAGTCATAGTATCGTAGATTTTATTTTTACACTTCAGTAAACCTTGGTTGTCGAGGATCGTATCAGTAATCCTTGTTCATAATTACCATAAACCAATATTCTGTTGACCACCGGTGGGGAGGACAATAATATTATCACGTATGTATAATATTATACCATGTATTATATTATTATGACAACATTGACCCGGCAAACACGGTCTAGAATCGTTAATGTGTACAACTCTCTGGTATATGCACACGAAAAAAGAATTGGTGTATACTGCTGAAGCAGGAAGAGGGGTTAAATTAAATAACTCGCTTGCATTATTGATATCCACCTGACTTAAGTAGCCCAACACAAAAGGTTCGGAAATTGTTATCGAATACAACCGTGCTGAATGTAAATAAAATGTCGCGTGTATGTTTATATTATATTATTTACCTCTGCCAGTGCACGACAATATATTATGATGTGGACATACGTATTAATATGCACAAACCGATATTAGAATACATGTAGTGGACTACGGACCCACAAATAAATGTAAAATACTACCCGTATGTACTTACGACACGATTTCGTAGTGCTGTTCGTATAATGTTATACGGTTATCTTAAACTATTCTCTGTACGTGCGTTTGTGGGACCATATTCATACTGAAAGTCCACCCCGTCAAGCCCTTAAAAATTGTCGTCGCGACCCCTCCTCGTCGTATTTATTATGCTGCAGATAGGCCGATACAAAATCCCTAAATTTGTATTGTCAATGCAGTGGGATGATAATAGATATTATATAATATTGTAGGGTGTACTTCATACTGTATACACCAAATATTTGGACCGTTCTCCATCGATTTGTATATATTTGTGTTCATAGTAAAACCTATGTGTAATTTATTGTGTCCTCGCTATGTAAGCATTTCAGATGTGTTTTTAAAAATAAACGCTTCTTCCAAATTGATGGCGTGTTCCGGTCCTGGTCCCGAAAACACGAAATTATACGGTCCGGCTATTAGAAAAGTTTTTCAATTTACATTTCGTCGGCTTTTGTGCATTTTGTTCGTAATTATTGTGCCCACTGCAAGACAGAACGTTTGTTAACAGCGCAAGACATTTAAAAGTATTATTTTCACCCTAACCTAAAATACATATAAAACAGCATAAGGATAAAAAAAAAAAAATATGCCACTATAAAATTATACAATTATACAATATTTTGTGAATGGTAGTGGTTCTTGCCAATATAATATTTAATAACAAAACACATTAAACCTAAGTTGTGAAAACTATTATTAAAAAAAAAACAGCAATTAAAATAATAAAACTATGAGATCGTATAATAAACGTATTACAACTACTAGAACAAAAATATAACATTATGCTTAACAACAATACATGGAGGTAGGTAGGTTAGGTGTATATGTATGATTTTGTATAACTTACAATTTCAGAGTAATATTTTTGGAGAGCCGAAGAACAATAGGGAAAAAGGATGTGCGTATACTAATCTGATCATGTTGCGGCTACGGCCGTGAATGCATGCGTATATTTATATACTTAGTTATATAAGGTCAATTCCGTGTATTATTGCATTCAGGAAAGGATAACAAATAATAAAAGTACCTATGCGTTTTATTTTATATATACATATACACCTATATTATGTTTTTCATATCAGATATGTACCGCAAGATAGGTCGGCGTTGTAGAAGGGAGGGTTCACCGGGCGGGGAATGAAACCCAACGGACTACTTGCAGAGAGCTCGCAGTAGATAAAACGATGATACGAATATTTATGCACGATCCGAGTAAATGTTTCCCAGCAGAGTCGGCATTGTTTTTCAGGGGAGGGTCGGGGGACCGGTGGAGACCATCACAATCCGGGCATTGGAAAATGTCGCAAATTTAAGAGAAAAATTACCGATCGCACACGTCACTAAGTAATCTCACAAAACCCATTTGACGATAGATTATTATTATTTAATCACAGGTGGTCGTGTTTAATGTGTAAAGGCGCATCATGTGTTCTGGTGAATGGCCCAAAATTTACCCAAGCATAATATATCATTTTGACGAGAAATCGCTTGAGCGAATTCACCTATTTAACATAGTTATTTATGTATATCTCATATCTATTTAAAGCATTGGATAAAATAAGCACTGTTGCTGAATAACTTGTGAAAATAAAATAAAATATGGATCTTACTTAAACTTAAAACCCATTAAAAATATACGTTCAACTTTATTCGCAAACCATGCATACGAAATTATCTCTTACGATAAAGCATCATCTATTAGAAGTGTAATCTTGTCATGTATTATAAGATCATAACATTTTAATTCATTAAAACAAATTGTAGTTTTATACAAACCAAACATTTTGAAATGTTGTTGAAAACTTCTTAGGTAAGACCATTTGTCGTTCACTATGAATTGCCCCGCAATTCATGGTCCACTACCTAATGAAGCTATGACACCAATAATAGTTATAATAGCTATGATATCAGTTACTGTGGATGTGACAAAAATTGTATTACAAAATCAACAATATGTTCAGATAACTTTTTCAGAGAAACTTAAAAAAAAAACAAGCTCTCTCAACTGACGGATTTGATTTATTTTTATACTTGTCCATATCGATTTTACCCAAATTAAATGCCAAAATTCACTTGAATGATGTGTGATTGTGGGTCGTTTTGCTCAAAATGAAAACCTGTCTAATACGAGTGGCGCTCAGTAGTAATAACCGGAAGTACTCGCGTATGAGTCCAAACGGAACGAAAAAAACCTATTAAGGTGTTATTAATTTTTACACTTCTTTTCGGAAGTACAAATTTCACTATTATTTACGGCATATTTTCAATGCGTAACGTGTAAAGGGTCAAAAGGTTACGCAGATTTTCGCGGGACGTTCGCGTACGGCACGTCACTGGCATGTCAATAATATGGTATTATATTATTATTATTATTATTATTACTACTTCTATTATTAGAACATGTATTATTGTCGCAACAATAGAGGATTCAACGGTGAAAACCGGCGACAACTGTTTGATTTGCAGACAAGCATTTCGTAGAGTTAATGAACCACCATAGTAAAATAGCGGAGGTGATGAAATGATATAAAACGTAACGACTATAATACATCTGACATTTTATCGCCGTATTATTTTACATTTTTTTAATATTTCGGAAAAAACGTGACTGTTTATAAACCAAATAAAGGGTAAAAAAAAAGTCACTGTTATATAGTCATGGCCGTCGATCTACCACAAACAATTATTATTGTATTTATCGAACTGTGATTGAGTACTTCCATAATGTGCCAACGAGAATCACTCGTATACTAAGCTTGTGGCGCATATTGACAAATGTAAAAGTAAAAAAATTATTCCAAACCTTTTTCTTTTGATCGGTGACCGAATGATGGAACGAGAAAAAGTTCCGCCGATATACTGTCGTTGATCAGATACCAACATTTGTAACTGTTTTTCGGACAATATGAAAACCACATTCGGTGCAGATTATCGATGTAGTAGTTATAATACAATATTATTCATTTTAGAAATTATATTACGCTTACAATCGTTTTAAGACTATAATATGAGGAGGATGTCAGCTCACAACATGTTACTCTCCCTAGCTCTACGAACCATATAAATAATCAATTATATATGATAACAATCAATGTAATAAAGAACTGGTATATCAAATTCTCACAAATATTGTTCACAATTATTTTTACAATAACTTATTTTGTTTTAAGATTGGTACTTAAAACCTATAAAAACGATAGTAGGTGAATGCTTTTTTGTCTGTCAGATAAAGAAACAAACAACTCATGCTAACAAACTCGATGGTGATCGAACATATCGTCAAAGTTCGATTGTGGCTGCCGATGAAAAATGTCTGGAAAAATGTTTTTCGATCGATAGTACGACAGTGTGCAGCCCAAGAAAATAATAATAAAATATATATTATTATAGCATATTTGCACGCTCGCGAGAAATTGATAGGACGCCGTCGCGTGGAATTTTCGTCTAGGCCGGGGCGCCGTTAATTAAAACAAACTTCAAGCACACACGCACATGAGTAAGAGGGTAGGTACGTTAATGTTTGTGAAAGTGGTTAGTCGGAAGACATTATACACGTGCGCAATGTTTAATGTGGTACGGAAATGCCGCCGCCGAGGAAACGACAGCGTTTCGCATATATATATATAGTAAAGCACAGGTACTATACGCAGGTAATTTTAAGCGGGAATGCCGTGATACTTACTAATTTCCAAAACTCGGTGAGCCCGGACTTCAGAGCACAATTTCATCCCACAATACCATCCAATATTAGAACATTTTGTCGCTGCGAAATTGATTTTATTTCTAGAGTTAAAACGAAATTATTTTTTTATTCTTGAATTTGCAATGCCAATAAACAGTATGCACTAAATCAGTGCTCACGAATAGTTTCACCTACCCCACCCATCGCTTAAGGCAAGGTGGGTGCTTGCCTTCCTGTCAGATATCTTAACTAAGAGCAGCTATATAGATACTTTTCTGTCAGACCAAAGCGTTTCGTTTACTATTGTCTGTCGCCACATTTCATATCATTTGCCAATGATTTTCTCCCATTTCTCACAAAAACGTAGTCTTTATTGACAATTGCAGTCTTATGTTTGGACTCAATATATAATACAAATTAACATTTAATATCATAATGGCCATAACATTTTTAACACGTGAATTATCGTTTTACATGTTCATGTGTTATGACGTGCGCCATTTTATCAGGATTGGGTTATAGATATTTAGGACATCCATGCATTAGCATATTTTATTCCTTTAGTCCTGCAAATTCATTGGTTGCCAGTTACGTCCACGATATGGATCGTATTGAATTTAATAAAACAGTTTTTAGTTTGCATATTTTTTGCATATTTCAATCAAATGCATATAATTGAGTACTTAGAGTTTTTGAATATTTATTTTAAAATAATAGTAAATACTAATGTGAAATCATATTTACCTATCTAATGAAGATCTGAAATGATTGGTTTTATTTGTTGTAAATGTTATATTATATTTTATAAGCCGACATGTTAGGTATTGAGCAAAATGATTTTATCTCAATAGAATTGTGGACCATCAGAGTTATTCATGAGTACATTTACTTATCATCGATACGACGCGTGTTTGCAGTTTAGACACATTAACTTTTTGTGACGTTTAAAATAATATAGTTCACAATGATATTATTAGATATACCTCCCCCCCTCGGCCGAAGTTAATCAATAATACTTGTTGAATATCATCTTTTCGTTTTTAAGCTCGTGAACGTGATGCAATATTACCATGACGTGTACTAATATTGCAGTATATAATCCATAACAATATACCTTCACTCGAATGATATTGAAAATATGCGAACACGTAAAAGGCTATATTTGATCGTAATACGAAATCAGCAGTGGATGTTTCCGCGAGTAAACCTGCGTTTTTGTGGGTAACGAATCATACCAATACAACAATACAATACAAATGTATTAAAATATATAGACAAATATATCTGCGTGGTAATTTTATGTCGGGTCGTATATACATACACAAAACCATGTACACGACTTTTCGTATGGTACTTATGTACGAGTATACTCTGAGCGTAACAATAAAGTGTGATGTGCTGAATCTGGCCGAAGACCGCGAAAACACAGCCTGGTCTTGCCTACACGTGTTAGGTATAATAATAATGTCGTATGCATGCGGTGTTGGGCGGCCAATTGAGATCGCCACGATACCCGTAACCACGATAACCGGGTATGACGTCCGTTTACAGAAGACGTGGTTACAGGATGTCTCTATGAGCTCGTGTGTAATAATCGATAATACAGATGATGCGTTATAAAAATATATAGTTCCTTGTGCCGTATCGCACGATGAATCCACCGGTGGTCTGAGGATTCGAATTAGGTTTGTGGTGCGAGTGCTGTTCACTATTTTATAGACATTTCAAGAGACCAGAGTTGTAGTCTGCCTACCAGCTCTCTCCCTCCCCCTCCCCCTCCCCACAGTTGTTTACGAGTCACGGCGCAATGCATCATAATATGCGTATCTTATAGTAATTCAGAAGTTCCCAAAACGTGAAAGAATATTACGAAAATCAATTTTTGTTTTAAACCCAGGCATGCTCTAAAAATTAAAAATACAATTATAGCTATTTGAATGTGCTTTGTTTAGGATAGTTATCTTTATTTAACAATTTATTTAAAATAAATAAACAGATACCATTCGGCAGAATAATACGCAGCGTACGTAAAAACATGCGAACCCTGTCAGTTTTCAAAAAGTATTCGTGTAAGGACAACCCCTCAGAGCTCCACTGTAATGTAGTCGAGTGTGCTATTTTGCACAATAAATCGGCCGGCGATGATCTCAAATGTTGTGTTCAAGGAACACAGTGCTAGGTTTTTACAACTTGCTCGTGACTAGAGTAATAGTTTCTTTTACCCCAACCCACAATTAATATTGTCGAGCCACGGCGCAACTTTAAATATGCTTATACTAAATGTATAGTATTTATACTATATTTTTGAGTTATGTTTGAGGTATCTATTTAAATATAACTAAAAAATACACGGGTAAGTCGAATATTTATTGTTATACTCCTCGAGATTCGAGTTCTCGACGACTGTATTACGGTGTGAAGTCGTTCAATGGTTCTCGCTATTAGGCAAGTTTGTCGTCTGAGGGATTATAACACTTGCAGGGCTCACGGTACCATGGCGGTGTAGTATCATTTGCAGAAGGAATGTCCTTATGGTAATAGCACGAAATCAGCCGCATTTCGGTGTGTGGTGGGAGGGGTGGATAAACCGTGGCGGTCAGTAACATTACTTAGGGGAAAATGTTATTTTACACGATAAACGAAAACCGGCAAACTGCTGGTCTCAGGTTTACATTATAATAATATTAATACCGAGCAAGCGATTTGTGGACAGGCGGCGGCGGGTGAGTCGGAAGAATGGTGTGCGTGCGTGCGACATTACGGACGCACATATACGATGTTGGCAGGGCGTTTTGCTTAACTTTCGCCAACTCCATTAAAAGTTCAGTTTTGAAAATTATTATGGGGGGCGAGAGGGCGATGGGGTGTGTAACGGCGCACACCCCGTCCCAATCTCGGCCGTGTAAAGCGACTTTGGCAGCGCGCGCGCGCGTAATAGATTTCGACACGCGGACTCTGCGACCGAATCACACACACACAGAATAATTTCTAATTTCTTATAATATTATTATTATTACAACTATTATTATTTCCATTGTAATAGTCACCGTATATCGTTACTATACACAGTTATTATATTATTAAAATATTGTCAGCCCCCTTCTTATAACCTTCGGGAGAACCATTAACCTATTTCACCCCTCTCGAAGCGGTGATGGGTGAATCATATTTTGCACGCTCTCGAAATAGTTCGAAACAAAATAAATTGATTTGGCCGAGCACAATAGTTGCCTATACATAATATTGCTTTTCTATACCTTCTTCGGGAATATTTTATAATATTTATTATTTCTCACTATTTTTACAACTGATACACAACTATAAAACAAAATATTATAAGGGGAAATCCATATATTAACGAAAATCATCCATTATTTATTTCAGAAAACAATAAAGTTTTTGAAGATATTTTTGTTTCATAATTTTAAAAGGACAATACATTTTTTTGGAAAAAAAATTATATTTTTCATTATGTATGTCATCGTCGTAATTGTTTAAGAGTTTTACTCATTTGGATGATAACATACATTTTTAGTTTCAGATTTTGAAGAACGATATTATTTGGAGTACTTACCTATTTTAATACAAATAAAACTCAAATTTTTGACTTATAGTTCTTTGGTTATTAATTTTTAAGTATTTAAAGTTATGACAAGCGGAGTTGTAAGCCAATATTATTGATGGGGTACCTCTGAACCACTGAGCTCCGCGAACTTCATTTCCACAAACTTTATTTTAACTCATAAACTACTCGTCCAAAACCTGATTTGTATGGATTGAAATATTATAAAAAATATTCTGTTTTGAAATAAGGAATGAAAAAAAGTACAACATTCAAAAATTGATTAAAAAAAAAATGTTCAGAAACGTTAATAATTTTTAAAACAATTATTGCCTTTAGTTAAAATATGGATCTGTCACATGTATAATTCATTTCATTTTTTTTTAAATCGTTACTATTTTAATTTGAACTATCATCACTGAATAGTTCTTTTCGTCAAAATTGTAAGTTCTTATACCATTGGCCTTTATTCGTATTGGGGAAACTGATAAAAATTGTATATCAATTTAAAAAAAAAAAAAAACAAAAATTTAGTTACTTACGGTATACGAGTTTTGCATGAAGAGTTAATGCGAAATATGTCAAGCTTCTCTTGTGTTATTCGAAAGTTCCCTAGTAATAAACGACGAAAATGTTCACAAATGTATCGATGTAAGACGATCATAGAAGTTTCCGTATACCTACCAGTTAAGTGAGATTGGTCCGCTGCCTATAACCCTTTTCCGTTGGGATTCCACGAAGTCGAACCTTTGATGAACGGAAATGCGCGCACAAGTCTATAATGCCATAATATTCTAGTCCGGATGTGTATATATATCGTATATATGCGCGATGTTTGACCCTTGAACGTCGCATTTTTTTCTTCCTTCAACTAATACAAACCGTGTTTGGAACTCGTGTGACGAAATACGGCTTTTAGCGGTCCGGTCAACCACAAGATTTATTTGGTCGTAAACCATTGTTTCGCGCCCGTTCTGAGTCCTTCGCGAGATATATCGCAGCGTTTTTTATTATTTAGAAACCGAAGACGGCGATGACTCAGCGGGCCAACGTATTTAAGAATTACACTTTTGACCACCGATCGCACTGCGTTTTCATACGAATCGCATCGATCGTCAACACGGGTCGACCGCGGCACAGTTTTCAAGCAAATTAATCTCATTCTTAAATAAACCCCTCCTCTCGAGAATCATCGTCGAGGATGCCGTTTGATGTATTATAATTTATGTAAAAAATAATATTATTGCAAATCGTATATTATTGGCTCCAAGTAATTCTTTTTTTTTACGTGAATAATGTTTGATCATGAATTGTAGAGATAATTCTATGGATTTTCTTTTAATTACACGGTTATTTACACTGATACTGGTTTACTATCAATGTTTGTGTTATCATATTATTTATTAAATTCTTAAGGTGCCAATAACTAACAAGTCATCTATTATAATTTATGGCTACACAACTACACTTCCACGCGGTCCAAGATTTGACCAAGTTACCATTTTTACATCGTATATAATATTAAGATGTCACTGAAGAAACGCTCCACACACGAGAAGCAGTAGTAGCTGACTTTGGAAGTCACATGACTCTTATTTCCCAGTATTTTTTTTCCATTTTCGTTAAAAGTTTGATTCTTCGGCGTGCAATTCATAAAGCACAAAAAGTCTGACAAACATTGGACGCATTGGGTTAGGAGGATAGACTAGTACCTATATATGTATGACTATTACCTGTACATAATATTATGCAAGTATATAGTATTCCGTTTGATGTGAGCACAGCTGTGATGGGGGAGAGGGTAGACGCATCCAATGTCACGTACTTTTCTTCGAGAAAGATATCTAGAATACAAAACGAAATTACCCTTTTACTTTATTTTTTTTTCCGTTACAAAAGTTAGACGTTTTAGGTATTATATAACATAAAATGTTTCGTTTTTCATGGCCACTTTTTATTTTTCACTGCGAATTCGATAAACTGCATATCTGATTAAAGATTATAATAATTTAAAAAGCTTGTTGAAAATCCATTGAAATTGTTGTTATTGGCATAACCTATTTATAAAAACACCAGCTTTGAGTTATACCAGTCGCATATCCCGTGGTTCTCGGCGTGTTGTGAGATTGTTGGATGTTTTCATGGCTTATAACTATTTACTACTGTCCGTGAAGTTAGCCGTTCAACATTGTCAAACCAATTTCATATTTGATCATTCTTATAACTATTATACATTTCATAAACGATAACCATTATATTGTTAACAAGTTTCTATCATTAGGAATACAAAAGTATAACGCCACGAACTAAATACTATCATGTAATGACAATATAATATGCCACTATACTAGTGGTATAATAACCTTCTGCCACCACTGTTTGGAAAATCTTTGACAGACTTTAAGAAACAATAACAGAGAAATACAAAAAATACATTGTATGGAAATTAAAAACAAAATCACCCTTTTTCCTTTTTTTTTTGTTAAGCTTTTGGTTCCAGCTATGATGTTACATACCATTTTTCGTTTACATGGCCGCATTTTTTCACGATGAGCTCGATAAAAACACATGCCCAATTACAATTTGAAAAGTTTGTTGAAAATCTGTGACAACTATTATTAATACCTACTCATAAAAACACTAATGTCGAATATCGCAGTCGCATATTCCGTGGATCTCAGGATGGTGTTATGGTATCTTCGACAGAAACGTGGAACGCTACTTCTAAATACTGTCCTGTGACGACAATATGCGTACATCACCACCTAAATTTCTATAAACGCATTGACAGATTTGACGGCAATGACCGAAAATATACCAAAACGAGTGCACATACATCGTACGGCACCTTCGAGTGTGTATGTTTCTGTATTATGCACTTTTTGTTGTCGTCGACAATCGACTAGAACAGCTATATGCACTATTATATTATGTACGTAGGAGGTACTGCGAACATATGTCACTCGTCGGACGTATTATTTATGGTCGTGTGTGTTTTAGTTTTTGTTCCTTCAGTGGCGTTGACGAGTTACAAAGTATAATACATTATTATTACTATCGTCGTTATTATCGCCACACTCATCGGCAACGCCCTCGTTGTGGCGGTCATTCGAGGTGGCATCTTACTATTATATATATATATGACCATGTACAGCTGTAGTATACAAATTCAAAGGCAAAACTAATTATTTTTGTGAATTAAAAACGTCTGGTCTAAGCTAGTGATTACTATTAACAACGGGTACGTTTTAAAATAATTGTAAACGTTTTGACAAATACACAAATTTGTAACTACACTTACGATTGTAGTGGATTTAGTTTGAATATGTTTAATTATAGATACTTGTTGGTGTTACATAGAGAATTTAGATGTAAAAATGTATTTAATTTCATGGTTACAATTTAAACTAATAATTTAACAATTTTAGTTTGAACAAGACGATTTAAAAAGATAGACCTACAATAGTATTAAAAGAATCAAATGAATACCACGGCTTATGTCTACTCGTTGTTATTCGAATTTTGTGTACTTACACTATACGTTAGAATTTATAGTGTTTATTCGCAAGTGTGACGATCGTCTGTAAAAGGTAAAAGAGCAGTAATTTAGGCGATAGAAGAAATAAAGAGCTCTGACAGTAGTGCGTGGCTGATATATTATACGATGGTCACCGGCGAGTCAGCAAACGGACTTCCTGTTGAGCTTTTTGCCGCTATATAAGCTCAAGTGGTTTGAAGAATTTCACTCAGGACGAACAATCTACAACCGTGTTTAGAGTGGATACTCGTCTTGTATACAAGAAATGTAAGGGAATCAAGAGAAGTATCAAAAGCAGTGAGGGTGGTAAAAATGGAGGGGCGTGATTCCGGTGACGTATAAATCGTACGCGAATACAAATCTGCGTTTATGCGAAAACAATAATGTTTGGCCTCGTTTGTTCGCGGCCACGAAGTCGGCCCACTGACTTATATTCGTCAAAATAATATTGAACAGTCCAAACGTTCGGCCCTTTCGTAGTACGTCTCCGCCACCTTGTGTCGCGCATGAATACAATTATGAAAACCTAAACAAGCGACTCGAAAGATCTCGAGTCGTCGGAGTCCTAAACTAACTTCCGTTGCGTAAATATTATTATTGCATTGTTGCACGGATGTCGAACATGTATAAGGCGATATCGTGTTTGTCGTCTCTGGAAGATTTCTATTCCCGCCAAACGTGTCGCCAAAATGTACGGCCCCATCTATGTTTTATTTATTTGTCCCCTTATATATAAATATATATGCACATAAGTATAAAACGTACACTCGTTTTAACAGATGGAGGTTTTCAATTTCACTTATTTTCACGAGAAAAAAACACACACGACGAACAGCAACTCTCACCCTTCCTCTCCTCCTTTCACCAACATACTAGTGAGTATATATATATATATATATATAATATATATGTAGGCTACGTGGATTGTAAAAAGTATACGCTTGTTCACTTAAACGAGCACACGCTCGCCGCGTTAATTACTTTATTGGACCCTGGCCAATATCGATGAACGGACCAGAAAAAGGATGCCCCCGGAATCTGTCCATCGTTTGCCCTTTTTCACTATTTTTTCCTCCTCATCCCCGTGTCTACTATCCACTCTATATTTTTTTCTACTACAGAGAAGTGCAATTTGACCCTCAAAAAAAAAAAAAATAATAATAATATTAAACCCTATTGTACTTTTTCCACCATATTTTTCAACCCTTATAATATTATAATATTACAACGTATTTTCAAAACATTGATATCGCTATGGAAATTGATAAAAAAAAATACCCAAAAATTAAACGCTTCACTACATATAGTACCTCAAAAATTAAATTGTTCAGACAGAAAAATAACTTGAAAAAAAAATTTCAACTCGTAAAATGCCGTGGTTCAGGGATAGGAAGTATTTCAATTAAACGTATTTGAAAAACATTTTGTATTTGTATTTTAAATTTTCTGATATAAAAATAAAACATTTTTAATGCCTTGTATTTTATTTACATATTTAAAGAGTTATAAATAATAATTTATAATATAATAGTCACTTTTAAATTTCGGTGCTGTTATGATTTTCGTAAGGTATGGTTATTATGACACCATTACATAAATGCTGTAAGAGTTAATCAAGTATTTAAGCAATTTAAATTATGAAGCTTACAAAAAATAATATGCGTCTAGAAAACCAGTTTAACATTGGTAAATATAGTACACTATACATATGTTATTTTCATAAGCACCATTTTAGTATATGAATTTGTATAAAATTTAACGTTCAAACTAATAGTGTAATATACATAGATTATACAAAATATACACCTAAATTAGATTGTTTTTTGTTTTTGTTTTTATGGTATTTGTTTAAAAAGTCAATATTCAGCTATTTATTTGTTTCATTAGTTGAAGAAACTTCAATATTTTATACTGTCCAATACTCAATTGTTTATACTTAGTCAACAGTACATTATAGTGCGTAATGATGCCGTTTAAAAGTTTTTAAATTACGATTTTACGCGACGTGAAAGAAGAGTTAAACTTTGTTGATTCATCAAAAAGCGACTTTAAAGCGTTGTGTTTGTACATGTAATGTAGAATGTTTTGTACTACTTACAGAATTTGACAAAAACCTTAGTGCCTCGATCCTACACTTTTACACAAACAATTCAATTATCACACCTTATTGCGGTACTCTTCGTTTTTTCATCAAAAATTGTATTCATTTGCATATTATGTGTTATTGGATTTATGCTGGTCGAACACCGTGGACTCGAAGAGAACGCAACATGTACACTATAGCAATTACACCTCGGCAGTCGAAGAACAAAAATGTTTGTGATACATTTGAAGAATAAATAAAAGATATGAACACGTGGAGAACCGTTGTCAGACAGGGACTAGGTGCAAGCAATATTTGGAGTTGCGAATTTTGCTTAGTATTATAATATAATTATGTCACACATAGTCGAACTTAAAAGTGTTGTACAAGTAAACACGATTCGATTTTTATTCTATCAGTTAATGTTTTGAATCAAACCACAATATAATATTTACCATAAAAAATAGTAATTTCTTACATACCTATCCAACTGTGTTTTTATTATTTATATAATTATTAACAATTTGATTATCAATTGTGCTCAAAGAATCTGTGAGTAGACGAGACAATACCTGGGTAATAAGTTATATTTATTCAGTCGTCATAGACTTAAATAATAGTACATTATTATAATGTTATTTATGACGGTGTTGTAGCTAAATTGCCTAACCATAACGCCGTTAAACAATTCATTACTGTCGAATCGCATAATAATATCATGAATATAACATTATGCATATATTATTGAGAATGTGTCAAGCCGGATTCTGCTAACGTCAGACGTCGAAGCGTGTACCGGGAGTATAGTATAGTTAATTCGGTCGTTTTGGAATATCAAAACGTTTCGTTCTTCTCTCATAATAATAATATTAAGCAATGTACGTGCATTATAAAATAATATTATAATCCACCGGGGTTGGCAGGCGTGTCCGCGACATTTCACCCGGAGTCCGCCGAGTTTACACGGGAAATGCGGATTTCGCGCGAACGCTGCAGCCGCCGTCGAGTCGAAACGGAACGTTCGCCCGGCGGGTCGGTTTTTAAACAGTGCACACACACACACACACACACACACACACACACACACACACACGCGAGCACACCCGCACACCCACACCGAGACCGCTACAGAGAACGTCGTCGATGGGAACGGTCGGCGAGAGCGCACACGCGGCGTCTGGAAAGGGATTATATCCGCGGGGGCGGCCGCTGTTTAACATAAACCGGATCGGGCTTCCCGGCGGGCTGAATCAACTGACATTGGGTGTGGGTGTGTGCGGGTGTGCTCTTGTTGTCGCGTGCATACGGCATAATATGTTTACAGGTCTCGCACCCGACGGAAATCGGACACAATGGGTCGACGGCACGAGCAAGGGTCGGGTCTCGCGTTGTTCAGAAGTTGTTTGCCATCAGAGCCCGAGAGCAAATAGCCCGAGAACAAAACGATATATAAATAAGTGTGTGTGAGAGCGCGTGTGTGTCGTATAGGCGATATGACTTTAAGAGGAGTTACAGCGGAGGCGGTGAAATGCCGACATCGACTACGCGCGGGTGAGAGGGTACGGGTTGTCGCCCCAGCACACACACCGTCCGTTTTCACCCGCATATTAAATCCATTGCGCCGGCGACGGAATTCGATTTCGGGGCCCTGCGAAACACGGTTTACCGGCTGACCGCACCGAACCGATATATATTATTTATGTGTATATATTCCTAATACGACCACTACCGTGGTATGATATAACCACCCGCTGCGATGTATATGTATATATCAGTTCATAGGCGTACAGGCGCGGCGGAAGAGACTTTTTGTCCGCGCCAACTCGTCCGGAGCAAGCCGACCCGTCCACATTGTACACGACACTATTTCGTCATTACGCTGTACGCATGCCAATATATTATTTTATAAAAAAGGTGATCCGATTTACTCCATCAGGTCAACCGTGGCTGAAATACATCGCGGCGGCGGGTTGTTGAGTGAAAATCGGTATGGGTGATCGAACTTATCGCGTCATCATCTCCCCACCCACATCCACCCTGTCGCTTTAGCCACCGACACCACTGAAACGCTTTTCCCGTGCGGCATCACAAACCACCCACACCCGCTCAGACACCTCATCTGTCTTCGCGGGGTAGCTGCGCAGTATGACCGTTGTTTTTGTACTTCATTTTGCATAACATCACAAAACACATATTATTGTTATGTAACCATGTTACCTATGTGTTTTACCAAAATGTATCATTTCAAGGCCTGCGACACATTAATCCATTGTGTCCTCGAAGAACCCAATTCAATAACAATTCTATATTACTTATCTTATACGCACCACTAGGATCGTGCACATTGTGGGTTTTAGCTACGGTCACTGTCGTGACGACGGATGGACTTACTACTGCTCACCGTCACCACGACGTATACACCGGAAGCGGAATACCGGAAGTATGTCATAGATATTATATTACACTTGGCAGATAGACTAGGTACCATAGAGCAGCGGTTCCCAAACTTTTACGACCACGGCACCCTTAAAAAATTGTTTGTGTTTCGCGGAACCCCAATGTCTAATCCAACTCAACTACAGTTTTTGTAAATTAAAAAAGGAAAATCAATTCCTTAAACTCGCAAGTCCAAATAATATTTTAATGATACTGTTAATGACTTTTCATTATTAAACTTAGTTAAAAAAAAAATTTTCAATCAAACTTGGGCGTCAATGTCATTTTGAGTTGATCCCAACTCACATATAATTCGCTCGATTGTCCAATAAATGGCATTCCGGAATATTAATAACTGAATATTTAATCCACTTAAAATTTCTAATGTATTTACTACTGAAATGATCTTAAGCAGCTCATTACTTTGTAATATGTCAGCCGGGTTTGTTCCAAAGTATATGACAAGGGATAATAACGTTTAAAGAGACATATTATTACTCCTAATGTCTCGTCATTTTGATTGAGACTGTCTGAAATTATTTAACTTTCTTCAACCCCAAACTAATTTGCGAATGACTTCCATACATTTTTCTTAATTCGTTTGAAGTTGTGCGATAAGTTTCTGAATTCTTCCTTAGGCGATGTTATTTAATATGTCAACGATAGCGTCAGATAATCAAATTAAATATTACTCGAATATCCTGCAGCATAAGACAGTAAAAACAATAATTACAGAGCAGCGAATAATATTACTACAAACAATAATAATTGCACACACAACTGGTATTATGTGATCAAACCAGTCAGAAATAGTCGTTATATTTAAAGTGACTTAATTATGAAAAACAATTAGTGTTGACCACTCGATTTATTGCAGTTTGGTAAGTTGGCGGTATACTAGTTGTTTGTTGTTTGGTTGCTTACAATTTACAATGCGATTACGTTATTTAAATAAATAAATAAATATTATAAATATTATAAAATAAATTGTATAGACATCTATAACACCGCGGATCGATTGAAATACGATTAAGGAATCACCGAAGTTCTATATACAAGCGTGTGTGTTTGTGCTTAGTGTACACGGAATTCAAAAGCAATTACGACGTTACTGTAGCGCGAAAACTACTGCACCTACGCACCTTCAAACGTCAATAAAATATGCATAAACACTATTTGATATACACATTTACCTCCAAATACTCCACACACACACACACACACACATACAGGTACAGCGTACAATTAGAGATCCGTATGGGGTTAACTTTGTTGTGGGATCCATCATTTCTAAACATAATTTTGAAGTTGGAGTAAGGGCATAGTTATTAAAAACAATTTCTGATTTCAGTATGGTATTAACAATACAATAACACTCATTTTTAATTTCATCTACACCCTCCTTTTCGAGATCCAGAGTGTTCCTCTAAACATTTCGTATGTTGTAAGATCTGTTTTTTGATATTATTATCTTACGAGATCCATACTAACTTTAACTTTTGAAAAAACAGAACTTATGAGATCCATGCGCTGTTGCCAAGTCGAATTCAATCTTGATTACACACATGACACATATAAATGACCGGACCAAGCGGGCCATTTGTTCCAAACATTTTATAGCAATCCAAATTTTATTTTATTTTGTGTTGAAATAAACAAAAGACAGATAACTCAATTATTTTGTCTGTGTATATCAGTTTTATGATTAGGTAATAAAACGTAATTATTAATGGATGCACTCACAGATTTTTTTGTATCATTACCAAATTAAAAAAATATATATATACCTACCTACCTACATATATTCGTATGGTGGAAAGGGCAGACTTGAGCACCTGGATGTCATACTGGTAACTAGTTACAAAATATTATAAATGTTATTCCTTAAAAGGCAAACACTTACTTACACTAACATCATTTTGAATATACATACAGGCCCGGCAAGCTACCGAGAAAATATAATTGAATCCAATTATTTAACTGTACAGTAGTTGTAGTTGTAATCAAACGTTAGAAATCCTAAAACTTGGTGATCCGAAACCTTGTCTATCCGGTGCTGCATATACAATATAATTTAGTTTATAATAACGAAACCTGTGTGGATATTATACATAAGTAGTAACAACTATTAAATTAACTTATATAGGTACAAGTCTTTATTATTATTATAACAATATAACACAACAAATTATTTAATTTTCTTGGAATTTATATAGTTATGAATGAAATATTTGATTTTCCTCCAA
>NW_019101394.1:346480-491933 GCF_001856785.1 Myzus persicae
TCAAAGAAAATCGGCGATTTCCTTTCTTTTCCTCGCCGCCGCCATACCGTCACCTGCCTCCAACCACTTCCACCACCATCACCCGCAGACACACACACACACGCACGCACACACAAGCATATATATATATATATATATTATTAAATATAAACATAATGCCCGTGTGGGTGAGCGGGTGTGTAAACGTCAGTGCGGTCGTGTGCGTGCTCGATCGTAATGCAGATATATCTGAAAACCAAGTAGATCTGACAGCCCGGCGTAAGTCTATTTATATTCAAATGCCACCACTGTGCCTTACCCGCATCTCGTTTAGCCACCGTCAGCAACTGATCATACGTCCGGTGTGCGGTACCGATGGGTATATAAAATATGGTAGGCCGCTGTCGTTTATCACGCCGAAAAGAGCGCATTCGTTCTCCTCCGATCTTTCCGATATTTATATTAATATAATGTACACACATCTATGGCTGGTCGAAGACGCAGAGCGGTGGTACAAAACCTATCGACATTTCACATTTTCGCGGTGACGAGAGCGATTAGACAAAACAAGACCGAACAGGGTACGCAGGAAGGTGGGTACGAGAAAAGCTTCTGCGACGTTTCTGACGACTCCTTTCTAAACGAAACTCTATAACATGTCAAGACAGGGGAAGATTTGTCTGCGTCAAACCAGGGTCGTGAGGGTCTGTATCATTTTAGGTGCCATATTATGTTGTGTATGAGTCTCCGGCCAGGAGGAAAAACTCTTATTGGTGTTCATAGCAAATTATACGAATACTATTTAACTATAAACTTCATAGTATAAAGATAGACCATAGACGACAGGGACTCGTTAAAAAAATTTTTTTAAGACCAACGTTTGAACCAAAACGTTTTGTTAAGTTGCAAACCTCAATAGTTAAAGATCATTGCATGTAGGAAGTAGAAAGTCACTTGTAACAAACACTTGGCTGTGGTCATGTGATTTTTATTATAAATAAATGTGAAATATTGACTAAGTATTAGAGCATCTCACCATATTTTTTTATGAATCCATCCTTTGTATTCTCAAGTATCTGTTCAGTGTTTAGAAGTAAGTTAGAAATTTGGTTCTAGAAAAATTGTGTTTTTGTCTTATATTTGTTTGAGTTTTTAAAATGCATCCTTTGTAAGTCCGTACATCGTAAACGCATATACCTTGTTGTATTTCATCTACCACTTTGCCTATTACGTATGCATTATAAGTAGTAACTTTGAGTAAGATGTTGCATGTAGAACACGTTATCGGAAAATATAATTATATCATACCAGCATCTGCTGCATTTGTGCTAGATAGCATCGATGCGTTTTTTCTCGTTGCCTCAATTATTCTTGTTGTCGTTGTTGTTGTTGTTCCGTCCGGTACGTATCATATTGTACCTACTCGGGCAGTTCTACATTCAAGTTTCAAGTTTTACCCATTTCAGATTTTGACGTCTCGACTTTGCAAAGTATCCCCTTTGAGTTGCGTATGCGTGTATGCAAAAGTGAGTCAAGCGGCTTAAAACAAATCGTTTAGTGTACTCAATACGTGATTCTCAGGAGAAAACATTTCAACCCTAAACTTGGCAAGAGTATAGCAGATATGAAATAAAATAAAACAAGAAATCTATATTCATTATGTTTTAAAACTTCCAAGTATAATGTGTAGTTCCGGGCAAAGAATATTGTAATATATCTATATTTGGACATATTTGTGTAGTATCATAACATATTGCACTGTTTAAAATATGTTTACTGAGTGAAATTCTAAGAAGCGTTTATGTATCAAATAAAAAGTATTGCATTATCAAAATATAGTTGAATTTGAAACAAACGCAGTAACGAAATACATCGATATAATGTACCTACCTTTTAAGTCTCTGCACAGCAATTTTTAGATATTTGGGAAAACTTGAGTAGATAAATGTCTGTTCATATATACGTCAAATTCAATTTGAAATTGTATTCATAAACAAAAACTGAAGCTAGTTTCTTTTATTTATTTTTTTCTGACATTTTCGTATCAAATAAAAACGGTAGGTATATCGTAGACCTCGGAAGTAGGTAATATATTGAAACGAGAAAATAAAATATATCACAAAGTAAACACGATCTTAAAGTTTTCTGTACCTTTCCAATACTCAGTTTGATATAAATCATACCTTTAAATAAAGCTACGTTAAAATCAATATATTTTATAGAATGGTAATAAAACTCGTTACACCAAACGCATCAAAATCAACTGACAGGTCAAAAAAAGCAGAATTATGTCAGTATATATATCCCGTCTCAGTATTTTCGATCTCAAATTATATATATTCCGTTTACGTGAGTTTTCGTTTATTGAACTTCCTTTCTAAACAGACCACAAATAGACAAGTCAATAAAAATCTAAGATGAGGTAAAATAACGTTTTCAGAATACTAGAAAAAAACAACATTATGTTTTGGATTCGAGAGATTTATATTTTGATGTTTAACTTTCCACTTAAAAATGTAGGTAAATTTGGGTAATAAACGAATCAGGAACCAAAATAATAATTAGCATATGCTATAAATGTTAGCATACTAATGTTATATATCAGTTGTCTTTTTCTTCATGTAATTAATAAATATAATCATCGTGGTTATCATCTATACCAGCGGTTCCCAAACTTTTACGACCACTGCACCCTTAAAAAATTGTTTGTTTTTCGCGGAACCCTAATGTCTAATCCAACTCAACTACAATTTTTGTAAATTAAAAAAGGAAAATCAATTCCTTAAACTCTCAAGTCCAAATAATATTTTAATGATACTGTTAATGACTTTTCATTATTAAACTTAGTTTAAAAAAAAATTTTCAATCAAACATTTTTTAAACAACAAACATTAAATAAACATAATTTTCTCAATAATCTCATATATCTAACGGAACCCTTGACATTGTCCCACGGAACCCTGAGGTTCCGCGGAACACGCTTTGGGAAACGCTGATCTATACAATATTATGGAGTGATTGATGTGATGTACTCATGTACCAAGTATGGACAACGAATCGTTTTCCAAACCAAGTGATCGATAAATACGATCGAACCAGCACGTTGTGAATTATTTCTAAGCAATCTAAAATATATCATTAACGGAGATTGTCGAATATCGTGTAGAATAATATTAAGTCCCGTATCATCATGGTCACGTGGATCACTTCACATTAGATTCGATCGGGTTTCGCTCAAAGCAATTTCACTTAACTTTAAAGGCCCGTTTTCTATATCAGCAAAGGGTTTTCCACTGCCTTTCCAGTCGGAAAAACGGGAATGGTTTGTCGGACCAGAGACATCTCAGCACGACACTTGGGCCGACTTGGTGCCTTGTGAAACGATTGATACACCAATTCATGTAATCGACCAATAACTGGCAGGTTACCACTGAGATGAAATATTCCAACTCAGCTGACGTGTGGTTCCAACGCCTCGAGTAAAACAACTGTGACCATAGATCAAATCAAATATACCAAACCCAGATTGCTGAAACCGCGAAAAACATAGAACACGTCCTACGCCACACTGTGATATGGCTGAATGGCGCATTTATCGTACTCCATATGAAATTGAATCTCATTCAACTCGTTGTGGATGACGTTAAAATATGTCATATATGTATACAACTGTCCTTAGAGTGACGCGTAATACAGGTGTGGTGCGCGAGGTTTTACATAATATCATTGCTGTCACAGACTCACTAATTGGCGGCAATCATTACGCGTTTAAGACCCGTTTCTCCTCGTATATTATACCTACACACACATCGTATTTTAAATATATAAATAAATAGATACTGTATGTAAGTCGATTTTAATGAGTGACGTGCACTAAAATATTATAACGACTTGCAGCCTGGATTCTGGGATTTAATCGAGTACCACGTATATAATATTAAATATTTTGTTTTTTCTCCAACAGCCTTCGTCGCTTTTTACATTATAATAAAGTGTATGGTGCATTCCGTGCGTTTTGAGGTTCACACGTTTCTCTCTTTCTCTCTCTCGCTCCCTTTTTTTTTTATTATTGTTATTATTTCCCTCCGTCGCCGTCTTGCAGATAATCTCAAGCTAAGCGTGTAATTCGATATTAATTAGCAGTGTGTGTGTGGATTAAGGGTGATGTGGAGTTAATCGCCTGCACGTCAGGCAACAAACGTCCGTTTGCGTAATATTCTGTAACACGGCGCAAAAGCAAAACATAAAAAGAAAAATGAAAAAATGGTCCAAAGCTTTGGCCTGAAAATATCATCCACTGTCGTCTCATCACACATATAATATACAGGGTGACACATTTAACGTAAGACAGTGATTATTTAAAAAACGTAATTTTAAGTTGTTGATTACAAAAATGTTTTTACTATTTTTATATTTAATCTTTCTTTTTGCTTTTTTTAAAGACAACATACATTTTTAAGTCACTAATGCGAAACATTATATTTTTTAAGAATACTTACTTTCATAATATATAAAAATCGATTTTGGACCAGCAGTATATGAGATATTTATATTATAAGAGTGCATTGCTATTATTTATTGCGTTTTTCCCCTCTCGCTCACCGATGGCATTTTCTACAAGAGTTGAACAAGGATAGAGTTATAATGCATCTAATATACATTTCTCTGTAAACTGAAAAATCAAAATACTGCAAATTAATCTAATATGTACTCTAAAATTAAAAATGTACTGTGTCACTCAAAATAGTACAGAACCTCAAAAATATAATTTTTCTAAAAAATATTGTTTTTGCTAATTTTTTTTTTATAAAGTAAGTAAAAATAATATTTTTAAACACAGTTGCGTTTTCTAAAAATAATGAGTTTCTTGTGTTAAGGGTATCGATCTGTATAAAAAATTTTACAAACAACAGTGAACGCCTAAATACAAAATATACATAAAATATTATATAAATGTATTGGGGGATGTAGGTACGTCATGATAATATATTATATCGTCGTGAGCCGAACTCATCCGCTACAGTAACGTACGAAAGAAAGTCCCCTTTGACTGCCAAATTATATTGTCAAACTTAGAAGCTGCTTTTTTACGGTATCAACTTAGACTTAGAGTAGTTTTCATTGAATCGACTGTTGTGGAAATATCTATAATATTATGTCATATTATGACAAAGCCACGTGAACTATATTGGTATAGACAATACTTATTATAATAAATTATAAAACATTAAAAAAAAATAAAATGTCATTAATCGTCAAATCGTAAATGGAACGACTACTAGAATAATAATTATTGTAATAAATAAAAATACATTTTTTTTCAAAACAAAAGTATAATCAGTCACTGCCCACACACGTTTTCACAAACTACCAGTCATCAAATGTTTACAAGACATGTAGATGTAACAAATTACTAATATTATATTAAATTCTACTGAAATTACAGATACTATCGTAACACGTTGTTGATATAATAAATTACAAATTACCGAAATAATATTGGTAATTTAGAGTTGTGACTTTTTTCTTTTATCATTTTTTGATGATAAAACACGAATACATACATAACATTTTTACTGTGCATGTCGTAGTGAAAACAATTTTGTAATTAATTCGATTGTTCTATTAGGTAACGTGAATATTTGGTGGATTACAAAAAATATGCCTGTGGATGATTACATACTGTAGTTATCATTCTAACTCGAGTTACTAACACGAATATGTTTTTTTAATAAGAACTACTCGCATCATTCATAAGACCATTATTGTCTTACCACTGTAACCACGTGATATTCGATAAAAAAAATCCCATGAATCCGAGACCGTTTTAGATTTAGTTTAAATAAAATTAATACATATCACATACTTTTAACGACGAGCAACGTGTCCTTCAACTATATCAAAATATTTAAATAAATTTAATTTCTGCGATGTGCATTGCCATAATCAGTTAAGTTCAAAAATGTGTAGATAAGTAATTTAAAATGTCTAGCTAAATGGTAGCTAATTTGGTAATACGTTTGGGTGCTCGTGACTGATATTTTGTAAAATAATGTCTAGTTATTTTCCCCGAGATGACAATTTATTATTTAAATAATTCTAATAATTATATGTACTTAAATATTATCCAAATAATTAAATTATTTAAGACATAATATATTGCGTTATATATAATATATTGCTTTAGAAAAACAGTGTTGGAATTGTAAATATAATTTAGTCTTCACTACAATTAGCATTAACTCTGAAATATATAATTTTGACGCACAATTTTTAGAGTATCTATGATACTATTATTATCATTCCTACATTTCGTTGTACGTAATTAATGTATTATTCAAGAATTAAAAAAAATATTTGACTAGAGATTCAAGTGTGCTGATAATATTTGATTATCTGTAGATTCCGCTTAAAAATTAATTTTATTGTAAATCCTGATATTATTTACAAAAGAAAATGGTGAAGAGAATGTTATTAAAATATATGGTTATTATTATTCAGTGCTAAAATAATCAAAATAATCATTAAATTGTATTTATCAGACAATTTTCAGTGAACCTAGACACGTTCAGAACCAGACTTGTGCTCCTATATTGACCTTTAGGATATTGATATCCCTAGCAAATCGAAAAAGTTTGTCCAAAATATTATATTGATTATATAACTTACTAACGATTATTATGGATCGTAAACGTGGTGGATATTGACTTATTTCAACAAAAGTATATCGGTTACTTTTATAAAATTTGAAAATATCAAAGACGCATTTGTGTGTGTGTGTGTGTGTGTATTTGTATTAAGGTTTATTCGTAGAAAGGGTAGTTACTCCTCCAGTAAGCGCAATTAAAAGAGTAAAAGCCCCGAAATATCGAGCCACATTAATAAAATGTAGGGAAAATAATTGCCTCGGACAGCTGTCTATTTGGTTTAACAGCTGAGTGAAAAGTCACTTAACGGCGCACAGTTTACCAGTTATCCTACGTAAATACGTAATGAACTAGAATTGTATGAAAATGAGCTTATCAGACGAGATTTAGCCTAACAGTTTGAAAAGCCTTTTGAGGAGAAAAAATAGAACATATAATGCCATATTATAGTATTACGGCGTTATCATTAGGTACATTTGAATACAATTAGCACAAAATAACTGAGCTCGAAAATTATACTGTTAATTTGATTTTTACATTAACTGCCGTATATAGATCGATGATTTTCCAACCATTTTTACTAGATGATATTATATTTCGGTCAACAGAGCAATATTATCAATAATGTATTATATTTGTTTGTCAAATAATATATCATTTTATCGATATTTTAAGAAGGTAGTCATGAACAGTGTTCTGTGTGTTTGTACGCACGTATAGGCGTATGCATTCCATTTGACTTGGATAATGTTTAATATTATTATATGATTCGGTATTAATGGTAATATGTAATTTCAATATTCTGAATTTTTAAAATTGTTGAAACTAATAATGCAGTTCACTGTTCGAGAGTGCTCTGAGTAGAGCAGCTGTAATTTTATCAGACTGAATGACACAGATTCTCTTCGGTATTTCGAAATAATTTTGACAACGTTTTCATAGAATTTCCAATCCGGCCGATACCACCGACGTTCCATTATCTAGTTCTAGACTACGTTACTGCGTTGCCTATTAGAAAAATGACCAATCGATGTTCGATTATCGTGCACGCAAAGACCTCCAAATATTTCCGACTTCGTAGTCCTCGTAAAACATTTATTTTTGAACAGCTCGATCAAGGTGGCATACTTTAGGTGGAATTAGGGGTGGGCACAGGAGCTCACAAACATATTATATGGTAATGATTCGTATCCAGATAGAATTTAGTTGAACAATTTGTTTCTAGTGGAACGATTGTCTTTTCTGTAGGACTATTAAATGTACATTTTTAATGTCGCAACTAGTTTATTGAAAATTACGTATAATAGACCTCGCAAGGAATATTTGTGTTTAAATATACGTACACAACCAAAGGCCAGCAAAAATAAAATTCCTATTCCACCAATAATGCACACATGCACTCTCACACCCACACACGCCCATAAATGATTGAGCGAAGTGCCATGTAATTATGTATTATATATGATAATATTATAATACCCGTGATTCTTAAATGTATACTTAATGGGCCTTAATCATATGTCGTTGGACCCTCGTGCCGCACGACCATCACTTTCATGAAGTTTCGATTGTTGTTATTACATAAACATAATTAATTGTTTAAGCGTTTGAATTTGATATTAATGATCCCTTGCGATATCCTAAAATTCAAAACACATCGGTTATATCGATTAAATGACTCAAAAATCCAATGATGCAATATAATATAATTTCCACTGACATTTTTACTGTTTTAATTTGTATCATACTATTATTATAGTCGAAGCACACTTTTTTTATTTAAAACAAAATAATTATCTTTTTCGATATATACATAATTATGTATAGAGTATACTGTCTTTAAATTAGAACAATTTAAGTTTTACGATAAAATAATTAATTTTAAACAAAGCAAACTTTAATTAAATTTTTCATAGTCAATTCATTATTTACTTAATAACCACAAGCACTCGAGTCTCATTTCTCTTTAAAATGTTTTTTTCATTATAAAAATTAAATTTCAACCTCACCTTAGGTGTAATAAGTATAATAACTGGCCATTAAAATGTTATTTCTTATTTCAGTTTAATACTGATTCTCTAGTTTTAGTCTTGTAATATATTACGATTCAATTATTTTTCATGATTAAAATATTTGACTTAAAGTTCAATAGTTTTTCGGTTTTAAAGGTTTGATTTGTGTGCAGGTATTTGATTATTATGTATAAACACATTTCACTGAGAAAAAAATATTCGTATATACAATGTATTTTCTAAAAGAGTTACCTAAATTCAATCTTTTGTCAATGTTCGTCGGACCACTGTTGTAGTAGTAGTTGTACCCAATGTCTTTGATTGTAAACAAGAAAACGGAATGTTCGGTAGTCTGTGAAATGAGTATATACTTAAGGCTATTGTTACAAGGTAAAATGCTCGTGGTAGATGTAGCAGATAATAATAATAATAAAAAAAAAAATGGAAAAAAGGGAAAAAAGGGAAAAAATGGAAATGGTAGTTCAGTGGTGGTTACGGCTTTGCGTGGACGGAGAAGAGAATAGATGTACTTGAAAAATCGTCGGCCAAAGCAAAAAAAAAAATTTACTTTAAACTTTTACCAAATATTTTACCGTCAGAGCACAGAACGTGATGCCGATAAAATAAAAAGAATATAATAAAATCATTGTTGGGTCGTATTTTTAAAAGTGAACCGACCAAAAGTGATTCGTGGAAATCGAAATTATTTTACCGACTATTGCAATGTGGACAAAGTCAGCCTTGTATTTCGATTTGCGTTATTTTTTTTTCTCCTCGAGTTATTTTGAGACCATTTAAAAAAAGCATTGCGTCTATGTATGTTCAATTTTACATTCGTCAAGGGTTATTGACCATAACAACTTTGTACTGAGCTCCAACACGAAATAATATTTTAAAAATAACTGTAATATACAGACTTTTAAAAATATTTTTTTGAGATTTAGCAACCGAATAAATAACAAACTAACAAAAACATTAGAAAACTTGTATTACAAATGATGCTTGTAAAATAAAAAAAAATAATTAAAAATATAATTAAAGCATTGTTGAATCGAATTTTAAAAAATAAATCGTCCAAATCTGATTTCGTAGAAATCGATATTATTTTGTAATGTGGACAAAGTCAGTATTTACAGTTGTATATTTTGTTTTATGTTATTATGTTTTTCTTTTTCTCCAATAGTTATTTTATAAGGTCCATCATAAAAAAAAATCGAGTTCTTAACTTTTATGTAAGATCATGCAAAAATCCATTAAGATTTATAAGTTTTAACTTATTGACCATAACAAAATTGTGGAATGTTTAAATTATGAAATTGTTTAAAAGTCGTGGCTAAATAGAGACGTTTGTAAAATATATTTTGGAGATTTACGGAGCCGTATAAATTATAAGCTGTTACGGACGATCGAAAATGATAGAAAATAATATTATTGGACATGTTCAGTTGATTAAAAACAACATTAATTTAATTGAAATGTATTACAATTATGTGTTTTTCTTAATCCAAAGTTTGGTCGGCTTATATGGTGCAAGTTGTTTCAATCTTCTCTTGTAAATGTGTAATTCTTATGAATCATATTTTATCATGAAATACAATAATTTATACATAGGTAAAAGTTATATTAATCACTTATTCACTTATTATCCAAATTAAATTTAGCAAAGTTCTTGTAGAATGATTGATTACAACTACAACTGTTTTTGATATTTAAAAATGTTGTATCGAGTCTTAAGTATTTTTAAATATTGAAAAACGTGTTTCGAAAAACCCGCAACAAATCACAGATAATGATGTTTTTACGGTCAGAAGTGATAGATTATTTCAACTTATTCTAATAAACTAACGAAGCTTAAAAAATATAATATAGGTTTGTGATTCAAAGTTAGGTAGTGTTTCTCTAAAAATAAATAAAATAACGGTTGTATGAAATGTTAAGGAAATGCAAAGAAGAATTGAAAATTAAACCATTTTAAACTGTCAACGTGGTTTTTGAGACGAAAATGCGAGCTTTTCTAATGTTAAACTTTTCACGGGTTGACAACTGACCTCCAAACTGTTAGAGTCCACTGATGTAGTGATGTCTCACTACCGCTGACTATTAAGTGATGTTAAAAAGTGTTTTTCTGGGAAACTTGATACCTGCCTAAGTGAAATACTGAAGAGCGTTCAAACTGCCCATCGCATAATCATTTATAATAATATTTAGTACTTATGCAGGTACTTATTGTTATGAATTACAATTGGTTGTCTGCAATAAATTTATAGTAATATAATGTATGATATTTAAATATTATAATTTATGGGTAATTATAATTGCTCAACACGAGACTTGAATGTAAACGATGAATGACCCGAAAAATATGTACCTATATAGGTATACTTAACTTCCTGCATACGTCATACATGCAATAATTAATAGTTTGTTCGTTTTATTTTTTTGTTTCAGGTAAGATCGATACATAAAAATCAATTTAAAAGGAAATGAACAATTCACTCCCAGCACTGACTTTCGAGAATGTTAGAAAATCATAACTGCCATATAGAGATCTTTTACAAGATAAGTCACGGTCAATATAGGTAAGCCATTTCGTATGGCCAATGTTAAAATTAAACCCATTGTCCGTCAATTTATTGTATTTCCCACCACTCACGAGTGTAAGGTCGATCGTGGTGAACGATCATTACTAACTTTTTAAACTGCCAACTTTGTCGGACGCGGTACACAAAAACTACTCCATATTAACCGTTGACATAACAAAATGCATAGATTATAATGATAGACAGCAGTTGTAACCTTGATTTATTCTTGAAAACATGTGTCCATCTTTACTTGAAATAGTGTATTATGTAAGTATATTTACCCAATTAAAGTGTTCAAGTGTGATTTTCTAAAGCTAACATGTAGAAAGATATTGTTTTTTAAGTTGCCTCAATTAAAAATAAATTATAGGTACCTAATTCATTTTTTTTTTTTTTAGTGGTTATCTGAATTCCACACATATTAAAGTAATATTGTGCAGCTTTAAATTTTTTTAAAGAAATCACTAAACTTTTTGTGAAAATCTTTTTATGACACTTTTGTGTCGACTAAATAGTGAATTTAGTCAATAATATGTATTTGTTCATTTGCATTAAAATTAAAAAAAACGAATTAATTAATTAATTAACTATTTTTAAACATAATTTTGAAAAATTGTATTATATTGGGCGTCAGTGAACCAGTAAATCACCAACTGAAGTCCCATTGACAATATAATAGATTTAGTCCGTTTATTATAAAACGATATACAACAATAAAACAATTTAATTTATTGGTAATACAAAAAAATACCAACGTACATATTTAATATGAACTGCAATTAAACGTATCGGCCGATAGGTATTGTTATAATTCATAATCGTAATATGTAAAAGGAGATTAATGTGTTTGGAAAAAAAAAATGTAAACTACCTGTTTTTATACTAATTCGATAATTTGTGCGAGCCAATTATAGCTAAAAATAAACCTAATTTAATTATTAAACAAACCACATCGATTAGTGAAATTATACAGCCCATATCATAATACGTATAAATATAATATACGTAATGCATAATTTTGCCAGCTTTTATAATAATAGTATCGTTTATTTTAAAACATCTGACGAATATTGTCGGGTTTTTTTTTGTGGGCTCATAGCTATCAATCAGGGCGGTTTAATAAAAATGTCCGTAGTTTTTTTTTAGACATTTTTAAACATTAAAAACATTTTCTTTTTTTTTTGCTACACACATCATATACGTATACCTCTACGCTCGTTGGTTTTCCGTAGAAAATTCATTTTTACCTCAGCGAAACGTGATTTTCGAGCATTCGCGTGTAATGCGCGTGGTCGCGTAGGTGTATAATGTAACGTACTGGCGTTAAATGAAAGCAAAATATAGTAAATGTCAACCTGCTCGTACCTGCTCACGGCGCGGTGGCCGCCGGAAGGGTTAGAAAATGTCATTTTCACGAAAAAAAATCAGATTATTTCCGTACGGTTTTTGGCGTTGGTATTATTATTATTACGGTTCAAACCTTCGAACCAACCGAAAGCCACCGCCACCGTCGCCAAAAGGGCTTAACCTCGTATGACTTGTGAACCTGGCAGTGGCATTGTTTGTTATATAGATTATACCTATTATATTTAGAAAATGTAGAATGTATCACATATGAACGGCATTTGTAATACGATGGCCGAGATAATAATATAGTGGGAAATGTAAGAGAATGTTTGATGATAATTAACTATTAATACCCGTAAGTTTTTGAACACACTTTAAAAAGAAAATGTCTTTTTTATAATTATTATTTATTACAATACTCACGGATATAATATAATACTATTATGGGTAATAAAATATTTATATTGTCTAGTGTCTACTATATAGTTTAATAATACAAACACTCAGAAAAAACACGGTTTTTATTCCAACGATTTCATTTTCTATTGATTTAGTGTTTTATTGTTTCCTTAAAGTTCATTACGAATATCTTTATTTCAAAAATAACATATTTAATTTAAAATTATTTTCTTCATGTTTTAACATTCTATAGACTCTACCATCATTTCTATTAATAATAAAGGTGATGTTCGATTGTCTTGGAAACTATTAAAAATATCGTATTTTTTACGGTTTATTATTCTAACATTAAATTAATGGAAAATAGTATTTAGATTATTATTAAATATTGGATTAATGTAGGTATCATGCCTACTGGCAGTAAGGTTGAGGATTGGCCTTTTTTAAAAAAAAAACCTAATATATTATGTTTTAAACATCAGTCCCCTTGTATCTATGCTACCTTTGGTAGAGTTACATCCTTTTGTAGTAAGTAAAAGATAAAGTATATAAAAATGTATACATTAGCCTTTTTAACTCAATATGTCAAAAAACTGAGAGGGACTATTTCAGACCCTAACCGTATTATTATAGTAGCAAACGTCATGAGTCACGACAGACAGCCTGGCAAATATAGTTAAATTACATGCGGGGATCATTACGAGCAGAATTTTGATATATTCACATTATATTAGGTTCAGAAATTAATGTTATAATTATTTTGTATGAGTTCCAATTATTTTATGTTTCTATGCCCCAAAATAATAGATGCGAATTCATCAAACTCACTATGATGTAAGCTTGGACAAGTTAACGATAATATTTAACTAAGTAAGATTGAGTTGATAGAAGATATTTTTTGAAAGTGTATGGTTAATAGTTACCCTGGTTTTTTTTTTAACCCTGTTAACTGAAAAGTTATATGGCAACATGCAATGAACTTATTCATTTATGATATGTATTTTTTATCTAAAAATAACCAATTATATGATTTCAATTTAAAAAATAATAAAAAGTGCTATAAGTGCGTTGTTTATAAACTAACGTAACTTTTATTTAATCAAAAGAAACTCTGTATTTATTAAGTTTATACCTGTTTTGGCTCAGTTTATAAATTAAATAAAAAAATACTAGTTGACTGTATAAAGTGAAGAATTAATGATTTTATTATGAATAATGAATAGGTATTGAAATAACACTATTTTACAACGATTTTTCTTTGGTGTTACTATACGACAATGTTTCCGACGCGTCTTTGAGATTGGATTGGCGACCCGACCCAAGGCGATGTCATAAATATTATGCGCTTGATGATTATAAAATAATTTTTAACTGTACGTGCTACAGCAAGTGCAACTGTAGAGCGTAAGTATTTCAAAAAAAGTGAAAACGGTTACACATTTTAAAATCAAAAATTGACGTCGCAAGCAGCCAGTAATTTAATACAATCTTTATGATAATAGTATTATGTAAGCATACGTCTCAACGATTAAAAAAAAAAAAAACGTTTTTTTAAACATCGATTACAAATTTAATTCAATGGAAATATAATTTATGTTTATTTTAAAAATCTAATCATATTATGTTTGTGTTAAATTCAATTGGTGTTCACCATTTTATAAAATACTTACACTGTACAGTCGCACTTGTTGTAGCACAGTTAAAAATTGTTTTATTCATCGAAAACTATATATATATTTTTATATATAATATATAGATAAAGATATATTAAAACAAAATCCTAATGGATAAATGTGAATAAGTGTTTGAATAAAACTGACTCAGATTTCCCAAAAGCCCTATTACTCTACCTCGTTGCTGCTGCAGCAGAGGTTTCGCCTGCTACAAACGACACAAAATCCGGAGAGCGTTTAAATCAAAATTACTTTCCTGATAATAAAACCGGAATCCGGTCTAACGAGGAGCAATAGGCAGACTGGGACACATTGAATCATCTTCAATGCGATCCTCATGGGGTGTATGGGAGTCTATTTTGTCAGATGGATCCGTTTGAACTTTCTGCCGAGTGTACTGTATTCTGCATGCGTTTACTAATGCGACCAGCACGACTAATAATGTTGCCGTGTGGGCCGACCGAAACTGATTAGGTATTACCAAACGATCGGCCCTGACACCTGTCGAACGTTTCCTGGACGTTTCGTTACAACCATCCGTGCCGAAAATGAAATATCTAGGGTGCTCTGTGCAATATATATATATATAAAAAAACAAACATACCAAACCAAACTAAATTCGAAACAAAGCATTCGCAAAAGAAAAAAATACACCTACTCCTATAATAAGTATATACGTCGGGAAAATTGCCAACAACTCGAAATCTACCAGCACACACATTCCGAAGCGTGCTCGCGCGAGCTCAAGACATCGGGAAAAGGATATTAGACTGTTGGACGAGTACCAAGAAGCGATAGTTATAAAAAAAAAACCATCGGAAAAAAATCGTTTTTATATTACTGAAGGTCGCTCCTGCTCACCTAACACGCATTCACAGAAGCAATCCTCGATCCGGTGACCGGTTGTGGGAAATCATTTTAATCGAAATCAATTTTTAAGAGGCCTCCTCGTACTGGTGATTTCTTCAATTTTTAACTTTCTCGTATTGCTGATGGCCAGGCACAAGAGTTTATCCTGATTCGAGACTCTTATCTCCTCTGTTAGAGTCATCCCCTCCCCGTGACCGTATGTTCAATACTAAGAAAACCACGGTTAGAGTGGGGGACTGTTACATAATGGGAACAAAATTGGTCACTGGTAATTTAGTATAAAATATGGTCATGACACAACTCTGCAGAGCTTGAGGTAAAATCAAAATATGATATGAACAGTCGATCGGTGTTTAATTTTTCAGTCTTCGTGATGATTTGCTTCATGAGTTCTGATATCATAAATGATAAAATTCCTTCAGAAGTTTTCTCATTCAGTTGGAAAAAAAAATCATTTCTCATCGATCATTACAATTGTGATTGGCGTTTAACTTGTAATTGCGTGCTTGCATCTACTGAAGAATCTTGAATTCGTGAACCGACGTATGGTGTCAAATTCACACCACCGAGTACGTAAGATCGACCGAAATATTAAATGAAAAATGTGTGAGTTCCTCACTTTTTGATTTGTGAAACCTGTCAATATGAAAAGCCCTAGCAGACGAGTACCATGCAATAATAATAATATAACTCGCACACCTCACATAAGTGTTGATATTGTGAAAAAGTCATACCTATTAATATACTATGATCATTGTTGTATTGGGTATACAATACACTCGGTGTTTTAATTTGAAAAATAAGAGAAATGAGCAGGAAATTGAATCAAAAAAAATGGAGCAATGCAATTGAAAATGTTTTTAACTCACCGTCCCACTGGATTTTGCAAACACATACTACCAAATCGTTTCGAATAAATCCGACATTAAAGCCGGACACATAAATATTCGAAAGTCAAGACACATTTGGTGTATCTAGTAACTAACCTGCAATCAGTGCAATTGACTTTTTTGTAAATCCGTAACCTAAACAACCAGTGATCGATATTATTTTCACACCTCTTGGTTTTGATAACAAAATAAGCAAAATAACTTTCAATCGTCTAGTTTACAAAAATTAAGAAAGATGCGCCCCCCGAACAACTCCAAATTAATCAATTCTAGAATATAATCCAACTCAAACATTATATAAACTTCGAGATCTTTTACATTTTTTTTATAAAATTATTTATGTAACTTTAAGTACTAAACTATGACAGCTCGACAAATAAATAAAATAAACATATAGGTGGATTATATTGCACAAATAACTTACATGATAGCAAGTATATAAAATAATACGATTAAGAATATCTTTGCAATACAATAAAATGTATAAATATAATAATATAAGAATAATCGGAGAATAAGATAAGTATTAGCTAAGCGTTTATTCAAAACCTCGCTTAGGATGGAAATTAGTGGACCAATTAAATACATTTAAATTACAAAATAAATTGAGATATCAAACTTGAGACATCTATTATAATAAACTCTGAAAAAAAAAACAGAAAAACTTAGTTTTTCTTAATTGTAACAACAAAAATAATAAGATGTTCTATACTCGAGTCTTTGCAGTTCACCCAACATTATATGCTGCGGCGGTGGCAGCAACGATGTCATCGGGTTTTCCGTCTCTATACGTGTCACGGACCGTTAATCCCGCTCGAGTTCAGTCTTTAAAAAAACATAATGTACAAGCGCATTATTAACATTTTATTTGAGTACATGCGATTAAATTTGAATTTCTTTGACATGGAAGTTAGGTTACCATGTAGACTGCTACAGCGGGTTTATTGTTTTGTCGTCATCCGGAAAAATATTAGTCTCTAGTCGTCTCCTCGTGAAAACTAACAAAAATAATAATAATGATTACAATAGTTTGTCGCTCTGAACAAGACGTGATCTCTAACAACAATCAGTACGATAAATTATGCACCATATAACTAGGTTAGGTTAGTCGTACACAGCCACACAGGAACGAACGCTTGCATACCAAGTGTGCCCGATGGTTAGGTGACTTGAACTTTTTTTTTGAACGGCGTTATATGATGAAAGTCCCAAAATAAAAAAATGTTTGAAGAATATGAAATGAAAAATTGGTATGTAGATACGATCGATATTATTAATTATTATGTGACAAGACACATGTGAAATTATGTTATTTTTAGAAAACATTTTGTTGTAAAAATAATAGTTTTCATATTTTTCATCATAAATAAAATATTGAAAAACCTAAAATTTTCCAATGAAAAGCAGTAATAATACAATAACTTTGGTCATAAATATTTTTAATAATGTATTGTGAATTGTGATCATTCATATTTTTACGAAGCACATTTTGTCGGCTGCATGCCCTGCGACCCAAAGTCGTTTGGGCACGCCAATAGGTATTACAACTTAGTCCAAAGGTATGCAAACTAATGAAAATAATTAACTGTGACAAGTTAAGTAAATTCAACTAAATTGCCTTCAGTTAAGTTAAAAGTTAACAATGAAAAAAATTAACTCGATAAGTTTCAAGCAACATAAGTTATAAATTGTCCTAATACTTTGATTAACACAAAAATTTACCAATACTAATATTGTAAAGCATTATAAACATAAAACACTAAATTGTTATCATAATAGTACATTGTTACCAGAAATGTCAAGCTTACGTACATTATTAAATATTCTTGTTTTTTTTTTTGAATCAGTAAAGTGCTTTTAAAAATTAAAATTAACTTAACCGTACGATAATGATGATCAACTATAAACAGTTAGTTAAACAATACACATTTTAACTGAATAAGTTAATGAGTTCATATCAAAATTAATTGACTAGTTAAGTTCAAACGTTAAAAAAATTAACTTTTTAACAAGTTAATGCCCACCTTTGCAACTTACTATAATACTCGACGACGGTGTTTATCGGTATAGTATTACAATATACTCTCGAACGTCTTCACAATCACCCCCATATAACCGTTATGGTATAACCACTGTTATTCGTGGTATAGCAGCGACTACCACGGGTCTAGAGTAAACGCGTGCAAATCGTAAAACGTTTCGCGTTTACGCGCACGCCAGTGGTGCGCAACGTGTGCCGGCATCGAAAACGTCCGGATAAAAGTTATTTGGGGAAGGATCACGATTTCCCGGCTCGAGATTTTCCGGCAATAATCCGTGTAATATCGCATTGACTTCGGTGGCGTTATTAGCCCTTCGACAGAGACCCGAACCGTCATTGCGTCGATATTATTGCGATTTGCGATGATCCGCATACAGTCGGTGGTTGTGGTACCTATTACCGAGGCATTTTTGCTTTGCACATTTCACATGATAGTATATATTTTGGTGATAATATTTTAATAATATTGCCACCACTTCGATCGTTCGCACCTTTCATCGAGGGCTTTCGGACAATAAAAAAATCGTTCGGAATAAAGTACGACTCGTATATTGTACAACACCGTATGGGCTTACAATACTAGAATATAATAATATAACGTTATTAAATCGCAAAACGATTCGTCCTAAATTCCGCTTTCGCTGCACGGACGGGTAGGTACGCATTCGGTTGGTTCATTTCATTCGATATTAATAAATAGATTCAAACGTGCGTACAAAATTAAAATGAAATAAAACAATAATCGTCGTTCTAAAAGGGGAGAAAAAATTGTATTTTACAAACACAAAAAATGCATAACAACAACGGCTTGCAACGCGCGCGCGTGTGTGTGTGTGTGTGTGTGTGTGTGTGTGTGTGTGTGTGTGTGTGTGTGTGTGTGTGTGTGTGTGTGTGTGTGTGTGTGTGTGNCGTGTGTGTGTGTGTGTGTGTGTGTGTGTGTGTGTGTGTGTGTGTGTGTGTGTGTGTGTGTGTGTGTGTGTGTGTTTCTGTGTGTATGTGTGTGTGTCTGTGGCGTAAAAAGAACGAAACTACATTTTTTACATACACAAACACGCACACGTATTACACACACTATTTAGCAAAGAGTAATAAAAAAAAGACCGTGTCAAAAATGCATTTGTTAAAAAAAAAAAATAAAAAAAAAAAAATACGAGAAAAAAAGTAATTGAACTATTTATCATACTATATATTCTATTTTGCTTTAACCCTTTTTGGTTTTATTTTTATTTTTTCATTTGAACCCGACGAGTAGAAAATTCATATGCGATGACGAAAAACAAATTTCCCAACACACATAATATTATAATATGTATAATCTCGTGTACTTACAACGATTATTTAACATGCTTCAATATTATTTAAATATATATACACATATTCTATTTTAAACGGAACCTAAATTATTATTATTGTTTGAGTGATATAAAATATGCTGAAGTTGATGATATTTTAATTATATTATATTTGTTGTACTAGGTAAATTGCACTGTCTTTAACATTTTGTTCACTAGAGGTGTTCTAAACGTTTCCATAACCGTTCATTTCCGTCGTTACGATTTAGCCTTCGATAATATTTGATCATCATTGTTCGTGTCGTATCGTTGTCGTTTTTTTGTTCGGGAAATGTCCTGAAAAGTGAGTGACACAGTCCTACGTTGTCTTATTCAACTATCGTAGGAAACAGTTCTAACTAGGTCATAGTATCCCTAAGATGAATAGTTAATAATTTATGCTATCAAATGAAATTACGCAGGTACGATATACAATAAGATTTAAGTTTTAGTTTAAAAAAAAAAACATCGTCGTGCTTTCTTTTGAGATTAGTTTGAATACTAATGTCTTATGATATATTACTAATAATTAAGGAATTAGTATAAAACTTGTAACATGTTATTATCATCGTATACGCTGAAACCGCATAATTTCAACAGCCAGCCATCAACGTGAAGTGTTTTCTAATTGTCGCACACCTTAAGTGTCATGTCTCGTACCTATTTATGGGTCTTCGTATACGGCGACTCTTTAAGATGAAGTCTTCGTAACATAATATAATATGTCAGCTCTTTCATGCGTAGAACTAGAGCTATTATTCGTATTTCTCGTTTTCCAGATATACTGTATTAATTAGCTGGTAAACATGATATTTCAATTAATTGACAAGGATGGCTATGCAATCTAGTGTCATACGAAATCAAAGTACCTTTAAACATCACATTATTAGTAATAGTTGCTTTAGTTAAAGTTTGAATAATGACACAACAATTATTATAATTTACATCCAAGAAAAACCTACACGAATCTATGATCACGATTTCAAGGGTAAGAAGAGAGAACATTGTAATACATTTATTAGTACGAAAGGATTTAAAAAAGTACCAAACGCATGGCAGGTTGATGTCATACTGACCATATGTTATGTGAATTGGCTTCAAAATTTGATTTGGACACGACAGGGCATATCGAGATGTACTTGAAGCTATCTCAAACCGAGCAACGACAATTTTCTACATAGTCTGACCTAGACGTACCACATTAGGGAGATCATTCCATTTTTTAGATCTTTACTCTCCCCCCATTTTTAAATTGTTCTACTTACGTCCCGTGCTCACGGAAATTGTAAATTAAATTTTTTTTTAAATTTTAGTTTTATCATAAAAGATAAATATTTTATTATTTATGGGACACGGTTTCAATTATTCAATTTACACTACTGTGGAAATGCACACTACGAGGTAATAATATAATAGCTTATAATTATTTCAAGTTATAAATTCCATATCTCTACTTAATATTTTTATTTAATCGCCACTATTATAATTATATTATGAAGTATAAACACATAATGGTTTGTAAAAATAGTTGTATTGCTTAATACTTTATAAAAATCAACAAGTATTCAAATGTTTTTTTATTATTAAAACGGTTAGTATTAAAATATAAAAGTTAAACTAGTTTAATATAATGTTATAAAATATCCAATTGCAGGTAGGTATCCAGTTATTCCGACAACATTTAGATAGAGCTGCCCTTTTGGACAAGAAAATAATAGCATCATATTACTTTGTTCGGTTCTATATATTTAATTAAAACGCGTGAAAGACAATATTATTTTATAGTTATATTGGTAAAAGTTTAACGAAGTGGAATTTTCATCAAGAAAATATTTCATCCTCTTGTATGGCTATTCAATATTTTTATTTTCCATTACAAAATAAATCATAGTCGGCCGTGTGTCAGTCAATCATATTACGTATTTTAATACCGTTTTTGATATTATCAATCATGAATGTTTACAATTTTCATTTCGTTCCAGCGTTATTCTGAACTCACTATTAAATTGTGCGCGGTCAATTAAATCCGTTGGAATCACCTACCTAAAAATATATTTTTATTTTTATTCCAACCGACTTTATTTAACCGCTACTATTATAGGTGCACCGTCAATGAACGAAACAATATGTTTTGTTAAACTAATTATTTGTTCAACTCGTCCAATACGCTTGTACATGGCTTGTGTTAATTTTAACTTTGTCAAATTCACGGATAAACTTCAAAAGTAGCTATTGAGTTTGAAACTATTGCCGGTGTAGGCCCGAAGACGTTCGGAACACAACTTTAAAAACTATAAAATATACGCATTCCACGTGCCAGAAGTATTATGTATAAACTGATTATTATAATAATACTTCTAATACGACACTGCGACCACAATAATAATTACTCCGATACTTTGATAGTACCCAAGTAATAATTATCATTGAATTATTGCACGTTTACTAAGATACATTATAGGCTTCAATATCGCATTCAGTTGATGTGTATGCCTTTTCGTCTTTGTACACATGTACAGTGTTTATATCGACTGTTCTTGTTCTGAGCTATTGAGTTGGACACTATTGTCGATGTGGGCACACAGACGTTTTAAACACAACAATTACCTATACGAAATTACCTATAAATTGTCTATACACGCCGGAAGCCAAGAAATTTGTGTAAACTGGTTATTATAATGATAATGATATTACCTATTTTGATTATTTAATAGTACACAATACATAATTATTTTAATTAAATTATCACACGAATTTAGCTGGTGTCGTGTACACCGACCTATATGCACAAACTTATGTAAAATATGGAAATCGGCAGTTGTTGTACTCATAGTATTGTAATACGCCGTACATTAAACGCTGCTCCGATGCTGCACATTAATATTATGAAGTATTTCGGGAATATTGAGACAACTTGCCGTGATAAAAAATATGCTCACCGAGACACTGTACGCGGTGATAGATAACCACCCAGAGTGTCTCGTATTCTTATATTCGGCGACAGAATCAAGAGGGTGTATTTGCTATCAATCGAACATAAGTGACATGTTTTCGAGCCATAACCGATCGGACGAACGACGATTATGATTAGGCATATGGTACCTGTATCGTTCAGCACCATATGGTGCGAAAAGTGACAACGAATCTATTTTAATGGCCTCTGCGGCCTTTTTGTGGTAACAGAAGTACATTTCAGTGTTGTGCGAGATAGATAAATATATGATAATAATTTCATTGTGCGCTGCCGACATTTATAATCAGTGATAATATCCTCGTTCGTTAAAAACAAATAAATCAACCGACGTGCACACTTATAAATTCACGTCAGATATTTTGCAAATTTTGTTTATTTATACGAGTAAAAAAACGAAATAATAAATTATAAATGTATAAAATATAATATATTTTTCATTTTCATAACGGTTGAAATGCAGACAATATAAGTAATAATGTTCGGTGGACGTATTTTAATTACGGCGGTGATCATATAACGAGTTCACGTCGCAGCGAAATGCCATTCAATTAACTAAATTGCTTGTTTAATCGCACAAATCCACAGGCTCGCGTACTGCACATAAACATAATATACATAATATAATAATATATATATATATATATATATATATATAACCACAGCGTTATACCTAGGTATATGTATCCATACAACACAATGCATACATATATATATTTTATAGTTTCAGTTAAACATATTATCTTTGGAGGAGGAAAAAAAAAATTAACATACGCAAAACTGCACCGTAGTCCAATGGTGTAATATACATTTTGTTATTATATGTGTACAATATAATAGTATTATAATAGTAACCGCACGAAATAATTGCCCGTAAAATGATATCGAGTGAAAAAAAAAAATGTTTAATTTCTAAAGGCGTTTCCTTAAGCCACCTATCGCATGCAGCGTATTATACGATAATGCTGTTATAGTTGTTCTTAAAAGGGTTTGATGCGAAAAATAAACTCCGAGTAAAATATATAACAATTTTTCGTATGCATTATGATAGTGTTTCATGATAATCGTTTTTTTTTTTTTATCCCTTTTAAATAATCATTGCACTATTCCACAGATGGGCACAAAACCAAAATTGTTATTCCCAGTCAACATATTTTATAATATTATTCCATTATGAACCAGGCGATTCTCACAATCGTCGTCAAAATTGTGCATTTTTATTAATGTACCTGTCAACATTACCTTTAGGTACAGTTGATTGTATTGAGTTTAAACACGTATTATTGTGAAAAGTATTTAAGGTTTTGACTATATTTTTGTTTACGCATAATTAAAGCCATTACAAAACAAACATTTTTGAAAAAAAATTTGTTTTGTACTAATATTTATAATTTCTATTTTTAAAGTTTTTAATTCTTTATACGACAGGGGTTGTTAGAGCATACATTTCACTTAAGAAACTCGTAGTACCCTTATACTACATCAAACTTTAGATTCTATTGTAGGAACAATATATTTTATCTGAGACGTTCGATATTATAAAATAAACATTGAAATTCAACTGAGAAGTTTATATTAATTATTAATTATTATTCAATGTTTAGATGAGCAGAATGGAGTGTCACTGTGGAGCCCCCATAAAATGTCGATCACTACTCATGTTATGGAAACTTTAAATAACTACCACTAATTAACTACACTAGTTCAAAGTTGGATTTTGGTAGATTAAAATTCTCAGAAAAATATTTTGTTTTAGAATATGAAAACTGTATAACTTATCCTCAAAACAAAGAGCAAATTTATAAACTATCAGCCTTTTTTGTAATTAAGTAAAAAGGTGTTTAGGGGACCCTAACTCACATCTTCAACTTAAAAACATAATATATGCGCCGTACAGTGGGAAGAAGTTGTTTTTCATCCACTGAGTGCTGAATTAAAATTTTTAATGATGTCATGTGTGAAGGTGTCACCGGTCCACCTAAGGGTGGTTTATAAAATAAGGGTTTGAAACATATCATACAAATTAATACAAATGGCCTACAAATGTTTGGAAGTACGAAATTAAAATTCGTATGAATGGGTAGGTACCTTTCACCAGCCCGAGCCCTTCATTATTTTTACAACTCAATTACCAGTGCTGTGCAAATAGTGGTGTTGGTAATACAAATAATACTAAAGGTTTCACATGCCAAAAACAACCAATTTTCCATACACGGGGTGGGTCGTGTTTCATCCCCTCGAAACAGCCCAATACGAATGATGCATGCATATTTCTGTGGAGATAACTAATGAAGAGAAGGCGGTGGAGAACTTTTAGTTTTTGTCGGACGATACGTCATGTTTATTACATTCTTCGACAACGCGGAATTTAAAATACAATATATTACTTTCGATAGTTATAAGGTATGCGTTCTACAGATGCGTGTAATAGGACCTTTGAATTATTATTATTTTATTTGGGTAGTGGAACGATTATTAATATTACGTTTGTAGACCTCATAATAGCTTTTTTTTTTCCGATCGAAAACCCGGAAACGGGCTTAGCATTAGCACAACTTACTACGGTGACCGCATAATACCTATATACAATTCTATCTGCATTACAATATGTTATTATTATAACGGACAATTAAATACTCGGAAACACTCGAATAATTATAATACGATCGTACTGCGTAATAATATATAATGATAATAATAATACCTACAACATCTTTGCGGTGACTTCGTCGAGCGTGTCCTCGCGATATGGCCAAAAACCACTGTCTGTCATGGTAATCTGTCGCATTATTAGATTCCGGAGCAGCGAATTTCACATTCCGCATACGCGAGTTCCGATGTACCGAAACCCACCCATTAAGTGCAGTTAACCATTAATCCGATTACCCTGCGATTCCGCTTCCGAAGTCCGAAACCCGCTCGTCGAGATTTATTCACTGACCACTATTATAATCATATATATATATATATAGGTAGCACCTAAACCGTCCGCCGTATAAACACGGTATATACATTTATTTGTGTGTGTGTGACCGTAACTCGATTCCACCGGAAACGCAGTATTGTGTCCGATGGTGAAATTTCTAATTCAATCCGCGCGTCGATCCGATCGCGGATTCGAGTACCTATACATATAGCTGATTTAACGGTGAGACGAAACGACTTGTAATTATTTAAGTACTCTCAAATTTATATTATACGAAAAAAAATTTCGTGTACGAAAATTATATTACCTTATATTGTACCTAATACACTTGTGTGGGCCATCTGTTGAGTTTGTGAACGTATCCTCTTCCGTCGTTAAAATATTTTTAAAAAAAAAAATAATAATAACAGTATGGATGAATCGGAAATGGATTGCGTAGCATATTTTTATTGAAATAATATAATTTGTCTTTGTCCCAAATGCGAAACTATTATAAAAGGTAAAATGTGCTTAAAATCACGTTAAATCGATGGAACGATAATGATATTCATGAAACAGCCAACATCGAAGAAAACATAATAAAATAGAGTTTAAATGTATAAATTAAAAATGCAAAATAAAACCACTACTCATGTATAATTGTGCGTGTAATACTGTTTAACGACGGCCGTGCCATACTGTTATGCGTTTAATTTATGGTACACATTATTTAATCTTACTACAAAATAAAAAATTTTTTAAAAACGTTTAAATTTTTCTTCACTTTTAACTTCCAAGAGGTAACGAGTGAACTATTCGTTAAACAACAACGCAGTTTTTCATGTCTTGAAAACCACTACCAATTTCGAATACAGAACGAGCAATGAATTACGTTAACTCTCTATCGATAAAAAACAATGTATAATACACAGGTAGTAAATACTATGATATCAGATGTGTGGAAGTTGAGAATTCCTAGAAGTTTATTGTAAAATTGTGCAAAACGGAAAATTTCTGCTTCAATGAATTCAATAATAGAACGTTCACTTAACTAATTCGCTGAATCGAACCAATTATCTAAAAAATAATGAACATTGAAGGATAGAACGATTGTTATTTTAGCGCGATTAGTGTGACACTTAGGTTTAAGATTTTTGTCCAGACCTTGTATTGATAATTTTCAGGGGTTAAATAATATTAACATTTAATGTGTAGCTACTAGCACAGATTTGAATAAATTATCGATTCATTCGGTTTTGAAAATTCCTTAGTGGGGAATAAAAAAACAAAGTTCGTATCGTTGACCGTATTTTATTCAAAGCGCATTGATATTAAGTACCTCCGAAGGGACCGACTGGAAAATAATAATAATTAAATCAATTTGAAAAATAACAAAATGTAATTATTAGTGAGATTTTTTTTCACTGTTTTTGTTTTTGGTTTTTAGTTTATGCGGCTTATTATGAATGTATCTTAAGTAGCAAAGAAAATATTTTATTATGCAAATACGAAGTCGTTAAGCTGAAAGCCCTCTGACATTAAAGATATTTTTGCACAAATTTAAGAAAAGGCGTTAGGGCGAACAACTTTGGGGAACTGTTAAATTTGGAATATTTATTGTTAGCGCCTTGTGGAACGAGTTACGAGACAGACAACGAAATAGAGAGGAAAAAGCTCTTTTAGGTACTCGATTATAATGATATAACCTATATAATTAATAATTATATATAGGTTTTTTTTCTTTCCCGCAATGGTATATTATTATTTGTTTTTATCATTTCGTTTTATGGTACCTCCTATCTGTGGAATTGAAAAAGACCATTGTTGTTTGAACATTTCGTGGTAATTACCCGTTATTAAATAAAGTAGTATCCTGTGACAATGAAACGAAACGACAGCAGATCGTTTGGACCTAAATACGAGCACCTACATTCGTGTATTTTCCGATGAACGCCGACCGGTGTTTTTCACAACGATCAGAGTTAAACAGAAATGAAAAATAAAACTAAATATCGAAAACAAATCCAGACAGATTATACGATAGACATGTATACAACTCATGTTTGTTCATGACTCACGATGTTATGACGGCTATGGCAAACATGATGAGTGGGTGATGGGTGTATAGCCAATACTTTGGATTTATTTTGGCTATAGTTTTTTTTTTTCGGAAACAATTTATTATCCTATTCTAAAATTAGGAAAAACTAAGAAAAGTATATCGGGCAATATTATGCAGACTGGTCCAAACAGTGATGTATAGAGTTTCAAATGAATCAAATCCCCTCTTGACTGAGCTTCAGATGTGAAACTGTGTGATCGTATCACTATGTAGGTATTTCCACAGTTTTTTTATCTCGGAAATCAAACGCCGAACTTTCGCACTGAAACGAGCACACAACAATATAATATAATATATTTTTTTAATTTTTAGCGTCAACTGCATGGTTTATTATCAGCTGGTTTTTACTGTGGGCGAGGGCACGGTTGGTTCGGAACACGTGTATGTGTGGCCACCCATCCGGGAACTAGTGAACGCGGCTGGTGCTGGTGCTCAGAACACGTTTGTGACTGAAGCCAAAAACCACGCCATAGTGCAATAAATTGTACCCACAATAGGTTGATGCGCTGCAAGTGGTGAGCACGCACACGACAAATATGCGAGGAAACTGCGGTCGAACGAACTCACGTGTGGTGGTAACAATGCCAATCACAACAATAATAATTATTATTATAACTGCCCATTATTACATCGTAATCACAATAATAATAGTGTTCCGAGCCGACTACCGATGACGTATTGGATCACATAATAATATCGTATACTATGTGCCTACAGGTATCTGATATTATGTCGTATACCTACTCCAAGCGTTGTGTGTGTCGAGAATTTTGTGATATATGAAAATGCTTACACACTGCACACATACACACACACACACACACACACACACACACACACACACACGCGTTATAAAGCTGCAGCGGTGCATAATAAATATGCGTGTTTTTATTTATAAAACAAAATCTAATTTTCCGGAAGACCGTGCCAGGAGATTTATAACTTCTTGGGGTGACACGCCGCGGGTATATTATATCATTATGTTCGCGTGTGATGCACGGCTATATACTTGTTATTATAACACGGATACAGAACCTCGTTTTATACATGTATACCACCCGGGATATTTCGCGAGCATAAGTTTTTACCGTCTTTAAGGCGGGAAACGAGCTGGTCCGGAGTAACGGTAACCAACCCGTCGCCCTGCCACCACCCACAACGCACGTAAACACACCACTCGGCCTCACTGCGCCCCAATAGGTAGGTGCGTTATTTAAGTTTTTTTTTTTTTTTTTGAGGAGCGGTGTATAACTTGATTTTCTGACTTGAAAAGAAAATCGCGATATTCATACATTGTTGGTATACAGTTTTGGGTTCGATTGTCAATTGGCGTTTAAATAATGCGTGTGGTACGACGACGGTTTACGATACATTTAAGCATTGTACCGTAATAGACTGCAGAGTGTAGAGTCTAAACCAAGTGACGAGTACGGAATGCAAAGACATTCTGAATTGACTTCGGTTTCATATTTTTTTCAGAATTTAAGTACAGACATACATTTCAAGCAATAAATAACTACTACCCAACCAATGTATCCCACTGAATCGTATACACACATTATTTAACACCTAACTGTTATATCGTAAATATTTTGCGAAAGTTTTCGAGTTATTATTATTATTTTTAACTAGTGTCCGACTTTTGATAGATTATTTATGGCAGTGTGGCGTTGTCGTGCTCACAATTTTTGAGATGGCACACTTCTCCCCCCAAACTGTCGATCCTGTATCTACACCACGATTTTAGATAATACAAGGGCTTATATACGTCATAGCTTTCAAATTGACTCACAAAGTGATTATTTAAAACATCTGTACAAAATTACCGCTAGCGCATTATGTCAACACTCAGCACGCAGACTTGTGAAGAAATGATCTGCTAGTATAAAGAGGGAGGTACTGAATCCAACATTATTAGAAATACATGAACCATAAAAGAAGATATCGCGGGTCATTCGCGTACAGAATTTGATTATCATTCCATGATAGTATACCTTTACTAGTATACCTTTAAGATTTCGGAAAGTCAGTTTTGGAGCGGCTCCCTGGGTATCCAGTATACTTTAATTCGTGGTAATTTCATGGCCTGTCGATGGGCAACCAGTATATCTTAAATCGTGACCTACACACGTGTTCGTCACATAGGTATTATTATGAAATCAACACCAAACCCTTAAGGAACCATCATCGCGATGTAGGCAGCCTAGCCTTGTGCGCAAAAGGATTCGAACGCAGGTTGCAAATTCAAGAATTCTCGTAAACTTCGTTACAATTCGGTTTCGCCGAGTCACACTTATGTTTTTGGGTCGACGTTGTACCCATCGTGTATATACAATGTACTACTATGACGCACGTCATCAGTGAATCGAGCGGTGCTGTTATTATATTATTATCATTATGCGTGTATGTGACGAGTATACGATTATACGCGGGCCACATCGCTTGCCCCGGTCGACGATAAATATCATTTTAATAGCCGTAATGACATTTTGGTTTTCGTGAGACGAGACGCCCGTTATAAATGATAGTATTATATTGTCGTTTCATCGTGGCCCGCGGGGTGCCGACCTTTACTTGGCGACCGGCACCGTTGATATTGCCATTACTCGTCGGCCCGAGAAAATTAACCTCGCCCTGTACGGTTCGGTCGCATGACGCCGCCGCCGGAATAGACACAATTATTATTATTATTATTATTATTATTATTATTATTAATTCATCGCCGTCGGCCCTGTATACATAAAACACAATGCGCAGGTATACAGAGTGTATGACACGGTGTCCACTGCGTTTATGTCGCCGTTGTCGTTATTGGGTTGGATGTGACGAAAGCCGAGGACGACCATCGTAATAATATGATGTAAAAAAATTTTAAAACGTTTATCCGCCGAGTGTGCGTGTGTGTGCGCGCCGAGTACCTAACCTTTATCGCGTTACCAGTTCGGCAAGGTAACATTGTTAAAAATAATAACAACAATAAAATATCCACATTTCGGTCGTAATTTCGTGTTTTATGCGCGGAAATGACCCTTTTTCGCAATAATAAAACTCTCCGTCGATGCGCCCGCACGGTAATTAAATATTATAATGATATTAAATTATCTCCACATGTGTATGTACATACGCTTAACAAAAAAAATTCGTACCTACCGCACCGACTGCGATAATATGTGGACTTGCGACCGAGAGTAAACAATAACAAATAACGATTAAATACGAGGGGGTTACAATAACGATAACGTCCAATCACTGCATATCAATGCACTTGGCGATTTTTTTTTAACAGTAATTTTTGTACGCACCCTGACCTCCCCCAAGGCTGCGCGTAAGTACGACACGACGGAATGTACATCTATAACTGCAACTTCATGTGGTAAAATAGTATTTATAAACCGTTTTTTGTATTTACTAAGTGAATTGTAGATGAAGTCGACTCTGCCTAGGGGACAGACGCTTTAGATTATTACGCATAAGAAATAAGCCACTTGTTGGGGGGAAGCGTTATAGTAAGCAGTGTTGGAGACAGGATAAATACAACCAAACAATTATCAATAGATACTGCTGCAGATAAATGATACAAATCAAAAATGATCTCGCTAATAGGTAGTTAAATGTGTTTTTATACAGATGAAAAATATAATTACATAGGTTTTTGATATACTACGAATCTTGCTCCAAGCAGACCAATTGGAGTAGTTTTAAATATGATTTGACAAAAGTCTTGACCAGCCCATTTTTGACAAGTCAAAAAAAAAAACGTACTGATATTTTTTTGCAAACTAATGTCCTTCGATACTACATTTTTGTTTCCATAAAATCTTCATCTTACACAACTGGACTAGTGTCAGAGACAAAAATAGAATCATTTACGACCAACCTTATTATGTTTCTACTTTTACAGCCGGACAGGGTAAGATGCCCTCTTCCTCATACCACATTAAATAACGCCAATGTGACAATCTATGTCCTTATCAAATATACATTTTTATAGAATTTAATAAAACGCGTAATAATATAATATTTAAAAATAAACTAAAACAGTATACGCAGTAATGCGACTCCATAAATTGTATATTATAACATGTGACTTTCAGCATAGCGCAGCCGTCCCACGATCAGAAATAACGTCTAAATAACTTTGATTGTCTCTCAAAGATATTTTGAATTGTATGACTGTTTTTAATTGGTTTAAAATAACTCCCCACTATTAATTATTTATACACAATAACATTATTTTCAATTTTTTTTTTCCACAAATCATTGTAAATATATACAATAATGTAGAATAATATGTATTTAATAATTAATTAACCATAAACAAATATGTAGATAAATGTCAGTAGTTGGTATAAGTTATCTTTTCATAAAATGGAAAACATATCGTTTTTTGTTTAGATGAAATAGAAGGTTGCAATATTTTTATTTGAATAATTATTTTCGTGATTAATATTTATCGAAATAAGTCTCGACACTGCTAACAACATTATTATGCGTCCTACGTCAGATGTACAAGTGTACATCGGGTGGGCTGCAGGTACAAGAAAGATTATCGTTTGGCGAATGCTTTATTATGACTTCCGAGTATCGTTTTTTACTTAGTATACCAACTAAAGTTAAAGTATATTTTTAATTTAATCAAATATTTAAGTACGTAGTACATTTTCATTTTTCGTTCAGAATCTCAGGGGACTGTGTAGTTTGCAAAAATTTCAACAAAATCAGTCAAGTAATTTATATCAAAAAAATCTGAATAAAATATTCAATAAATAAAATATTAAAAAGTAACTCGAAACCCAATAGACGATTTAAAACATACTATTCGTAAACACTGGGCATATTTACCATTTTACCAAAGCTGAAACGAAAACTTTAAATTTTGTAAAATGCTAAGTAGGTATTGTAATGTTTTTTAATCATTTTGGTATTCATATAATAAATTATCATTATTGATAACCAATGATACCATTCCAATTGTACTAAAACCATTTATAAGTTTAGATAAAACCGTGCAGTGCATTTTTTGGGGTTGTGTTTCAGTTTACTTAAGGTTTTTTTTATTATTATTTTAATCCTCTTCCTATTTAATAAGGTCAAGTGAAAAAAAAATCAACGACTATAGTTTAGATTTAAAATGTTCGCCTCGGTAAAATATTCAATGTTTTTATAATTTAAAGAGCGTACTGTTTGGAATACTAATTGTAAAATTTGACTTTAAACTTTTCCGTGAAAAAACTTAAGTAAAATAAAGTAATCTAGTTTTAGGAAATCAAAATTATACTTTCGGGAATGAGTTCAAAAATACTGAATATTAATTAAAATGTATCCCTTTTTAAAATTCGCAACATGATTAATTTCTTTGAATATGACAAGAACCGTTCTGTATTTTTTTAAGTTAAATTTTAATTCATATCACGTCGATGGTCAAATAATGAAATGGATAAAAAAAAAAGTAATAGTAATAATAAGTTTTAATTTTAATTTTAACTTTTTCCTCAGTATAATTTAGATAATATACCAATAATTTGTTTAACAAAAATTCGAAATGAAACCTACCTTCACCAAAGTGAAACATAATTACTATTCAGGATATCCAAAGAAAATTATTCGTAAATAATAAAATTGTAGGCAATTCAATGTTTCCAACCTGTTATGAGTATTTATTTATTTATTTAGACGGACGATTGCCCTATTAAGATATCATGTTTTTAATAATATGCAATTTACAGAAAAAAATGAATTTACACTTACGAAGAAATTGAAAATGAGACAAAATATAACAGATGGTTTAATTAAACAGAACTTGGTATTACATTTGATCTAACGGTACAAGCGGATAAATTACAAGAGATATATTTAAATTTTTTATGTTGGAGAAAATGAGATCTGATAATGATCCTGAGGAGTTATGTATATGAGATTAAATTGTGACATGTTTAGATAAGAAAAATCAGCTAATATATTAGAGTCAAGATTATGTATAACCGAGGGATTATAAGAGTGGCAATATTATTATGTGAAACCCAATTGACAATAGTGAGATTGTAATCACCTAATATTAAGAATTTAAAATTTGAATTATTTTGCATACGGCTAACAATTTTGCTAATATGTGAGTATTATCAACTTATATGAGATCTGGGTGGAAAATAAACAGAACATAAGATAATCGAGTGGGCGATAAATTAATTTTTACAAATAGTTGTTCAAGTAAATTTTCATTGAGAGTTAATCAACAGGTAGATAGTTTGTTTTTTTCTGCGATAAGAACACCGACGCTTCGTATCTGAACACTTTGTATAGCTCCTCAAAATATGTTTTGACTGTCAACAATTTAACAGAACTTTAACCATACGCACCTCTTTTGTTCTGTAACTTAGCATGAGGGTAACTTGGTACGTATATGATATACTGATATTCTGTGGTTATATCTTATTTAGGTAGGTATGTGCCATGTACCATGTAGTCATGTCATATTTACGTATGTGTATATATATATATATATATATATAAACACACTTATATTTTTATTATAAAATGGTACTATATTTGAGTTTGGTTCCCTGAAAATGGGTGGCAATTGAATCAATACAATATGAAATATTGTTATTTTTTAATGAAACCCAATAGGTACTTAAAGAACAACACTATTAATATATATTACTAATATTACACCGAGTACTGACGATATTATACAGAACGGAAACTGCAGAAAGAGGTTTATGCACAGTATGGATGGCAAGTGCAACGCCATTCAAGCAGGAGATAACTTCAAAGTTTGCAGAACATTAATACGAGACGAACGCGGAACATTGTTCAAAGTCCTAATTTACTTTAGTTTTTAATTTTATCCCGTAATGAATATTAGTCTTGTAATTACAAGTAAAGTGGTCTGTTTTTTCCCTGGTAAGTATTATTTCCGTCGTTCGTTCTTCCGTCCATCCGGGCGTACCTCCTTTAAAGTTTATTTCCCCATGAGACTTTCGAAACTCAAGGAGTTTGCTGAACGTTATTACACGGGTCCGATGAAAAATGTTTATCGAGTTAAAAAACAATTATTCGTACGCCGGACCCACGCGAGGCTGCGCAGTACGAGACCCAAAACAAAGTAAACAGTCGTAACCAGTGTTTAAAACATTTTTGGAGGATTCGGGGTGGACTTATTTTGAATAGGAAAATTCTATATAGAATACAACATACATCGTTATCTCGTCATTGTAAAATTATCAACCACAATTATTAAACCTCCTTCGATTCTAAAACTGTCAACTATATCATACACTTGGAACACGGTGTAATTACAAGTTAATTACAATCATTATTAATACAAAATCATTTTTCTTCAGCGTTATAATTTTTAACGAACAAACTATAAGTCAATAACGACGTTCAGCAGTACAGAATAGGTTCGTGGAATAATTTGCTTAAAACTAGTCTAATAGTCTAATTAATATTTTGAAGTTTTCACTATTTAATATAGAACATTATGCTTATAGAAATAATGAAATGCCTAAAGTTTCTATGATAGTTATTAAATCTATATTATTTTTGTATTATGACAAAATAATGAAAATCAATTGATACGCAATATTGTTATTTTACGTTTAAATTTAAACTTTTTCTTAAATTCTAGTATGAGCACTTAATGAGGGATTTTGAGTTGAATTATTCAGCGCTAAGTGCAGTATCGCAACAACAATAATTTGTAATAAGCAATTACCTAGTGAACGATGGTGGCTGGCAATGATTCTGAGCTGAGCTATATGAGTTGGCTATATTCATAATATATTTATGGTGTATGTGTGGATAAAAATAAATATTGCCAATATGTTTATATAATAATATATTATGGCCCCGAAATTGGATACAGTTAGTACAGTAGGCCTGTTTAAAAAAAAAAGTGATTTTTTGAATTTCCCAGTGGTTTTCCGATGAATAAAATTGCTAACAACTACTGTAAAACTCTGTCTAGAAAGCATAGCAGGCTCTTTTGTTTCGAAACAGAAACTATACATTTTGTTTATTTTATAGTTGTTCAGAAAATAATATTCCTAGAAACTTTAAATATTTAACGATTGTTTATTTCGTCATTATTTTATTGATGAAAAAATATAATCGTGTGCGTCGAATGCATTTGGTCCCCTACGTATAGAATCGCAAAAAAAGTTGTTGTTTTGTTTTCGTTGAAACTGCCGAAACTGCAAAAACATGGGCATTACGATTTGATCTAAAACATGCATATTTTAATTTTATGTGTTAAGTTATTTAAAAAAATACCAACCTGATGAATTTTAAATGCAAATTAAATCAAATTTAATTTTTACATATTTTATATTAATTCATATAATATAGTATGGTATATATTATTAGGTCTCAAATGCGGACGATCGGCTAACTGCGTGTTTGAAATGGAATTTTAAATTAAACACTATTAATATGTAATTTTTAACAGTAACTGACAAATAATTGTAGAATCATCTATATCTATTTTTCAAAAAACATAAGAAAAAAAAAATGATATGTTACCTTTGTTGAGTTTTTTTACTGACCTTACTCAACTGGAAATGTACATTCGTTTCAGTTTTTTCTTCTGAAATCACTAACATTATAAAAACACAATTTTTTAGACTACTTTCAATTGTTTCACGCTCCATAACCAGAATAACTTATGTTTGAACTCGACAATAGTGTGTTGAGAAATTAATGGATAGAAGTTCGTGAAAACTCGTCGTTAAGTTAGCGTGACTTTTTTTCCACATCTTAAACAACAAAGTTTTACTAACCTAAATACGAATTCTGCATCGCACTCTACCCATATTGTACCAAACTCTAGTAAGTTGGGTGTAAAAAAAAACACTTTGAACCTAAGGTGACAAACAATACGACATTATTGATGATGACAACTTTGTTCACGACTAACAGAGTAAAAAACAAAAAGTTTACTAGGTAACAAATACTTTTTTGTACCTCAGAAAAATGATTATCATTATGGAAATTAGAATTAATTTTCTCAGCCATCTCAAAACTGCAACAAATCGAAATAGGCACGCATAAATAATTATACCACTCATCCTTTAGATAAGATGAATACTGATTCTTCAACTATTCCCTTTTGGTCAAATATTATGTGATTATTTTATCCAATTTTGAAAACTTCACACAATCAAATGTTTGTAAAATAACACTAGTTCAAATAAATCAAGAAAATAAAATACAGGCAAAAAAATGTCTAAAAAATACAGACGATCAGCTGTTTTTTTGTTTCGTCTAAAAATATAACCAAACCACACTTTAACCATAACAAACTATGAAATTCCAACAATATAATATACATATAATATACCTATGAATTATGATATTTCAATAATGTTTAATCTAAACTATGCAAACACAACAAGCTAAACTACCAAGTCAAAATAGACGTCTTACCACATATTTGTATAATATAGTACGCACATTAACGTCACTCAGATGGATAAGACGTCATCTGCAGGTAGTTATAAATTATAATTAAGATGTAAAAAAAATACTGTACACAGTATACATCTGTTTTTTTTCCGTAAAAAAAGTAAGGCGAAAACTATTCACTATTATATTGTAGTATTATAATAGAAAATCATTCTCGCCAACAATTAACAATATTGTCGGGTGTACAACATACTTGAACAAGTATGCGAGTAACTTCTATGTATGGATAATAATATTGTTAATACATGCGACGCGTTCTAACGATCGTACAATGTGTTCGATCGAAAACGTAAATAATTAATATTGCCGATACACATATACGTAGGTATATATATATATATATATTATAGAAGATAATACATAAATAATGTTCAGAGTTGCATTATACTATCATAATGCATTCTTCCTGTGTATCGGCATCTTAGCCCGCTCCAGTGTGAGCGGCGGCGGTGGTGCTTAATAGCGGGGAGGTTCGGAGGGGGAGGCGTCCGAGCGTGCGAACGCAATATTGGTTCCGAGAAGTTTTTGGAGTTTTCCTCGGAGACGTTTCGGACCTAATTAAATTGTTTCGCGTTGTCTATAACAATAATATTAAATGGGAGTTGGGACTGCAACCAGGAACACAACGCGTCCTAGGGGGGGGGGGGGTTACCAGCTCCCAGAGAAGTGAAAGTTGTTTGCCCTTTTTCTTCTCACGGCGGCCAATCTTCTTCTTCAGTATTACATACTTGGGGTACGCATTTCTTGAGCAACAACCACTAAATAATCTTTACGATAATATTATTTTCTCCGAATAGTTTTCGCCGCGTTTGTTTCGTGCATAGTTCGACGAAGCGATAAAACCCCACATCGTTGTTGTATCAGCATGAAACTGCTGTCTGTTGTCCTCAAAAACGAAACAAAAATCATCATTATGATTATTATTTTATGTGTTTCTATTATTATATTGTACTGGTGAAATATTATTAACGTATAAAATATTACAGTTCATAGTATGTCCTCATAATTTTTGGATTTTGTGTGAAGGGAGGGTCGTGCCAATTGGATAATAGAACAGAAAGACATAGGGATAATTGTTTTGGACAAATAACGAAAAACTTTTTGACTCCAAACTAAAGGTACCGCACTGTAATACTGTAGAGGACACGAAACATCACCGATGTCAGGGTACACGATGTGTAGGTGAGTGGTGACACAGAATTATTTGGTAAGTAAACTTCTACACTTCTATGAACATTGTTTTGGATTTCAAATGAAATGGTCGAAAGCCAGTAGAAAATTCTGAACAAAGAGCCATTCACCATCTCAAACACTGATCGGAGGGGTTGAGACTAGTATTTTTAAGGCAAATTTAAACTGAAAACTGTTCCAGTGGTCGTGGGACGATAACACGATCATGCGGTACAGCTATGGTAATTTTTTTGATTTTGAAAATTTGTCTTCGGATGTAGTATATACAATAACACAGTTTCTCGAGGACGAAAAAACTCGCACGACGATCATATGCTGTTTTCGATTGTCCATTGATTAAAAGTATACACCTTCACAGGACTCAAAGGAGCTTACGTTGAGTCATATGCATCTGAGCAGTGCTGGGAAAAAATCGAAAGCTCTCGGATCACTGTTTGATTGGGTCGCGGCTAAGCTGTGCGACGAATGTCTTCAGCTCACCACTCCTAAACACGTCGTCGACGTAAGAGGGGTAGTGCAAGGCAGTGGATTGATGAGAAGGTGTGTGCGTGTACAGTATGTTGGAGAGTGCGTGAAATATTATTGCGTAGGGCTTCGCCGCCATCGTTTACACGATAGAATCAAATATCCATCGTTCGCCCCCTCCCCACGTTCTCCCATCCAAGGCCGTTTTCTTCCATTCTCGCATTAGACCCGTAAAAACTTCCTGACCCACTGCCATTCCACCCGTACGACGACTATTTATCATCGCCCCCGGACGGAGCTAATCGTCTTTCGACACGCACGTCGGCGGTGCCTCTATTACCGAAGTGTGAGCGACCAGAGTATACCGCGGGGCTCATACCATGTGCTAAAGCTGATAGACGGACGACGACTGCGCGGGGCGGGGATGAAACGTCTCTCGCACCATCGGCCTGGGTGCAGGTACGCAGAAATATTTGCATAATGCTTTCCGCCACAGAGTGATTTCTTTTCACACACCCCCTCCCGAACACAGACATTTTCGACTGTTTTTTTTTCACCGGCTAGCGTCGTTTTTATCCCACATTTTCCGCCATGCTACGTTATAATAATATAATATTATACGCACACGATACTCCACATCACGCGACCTGGCCATTTTTTCGTGCAGCGCAGGCGCTTTCTTTCTCAAAGTGCAGGTTGCCGTGCCACCACCTTTGGTCGTCACTAGCAATTCTTACACTTTTCGTCCGAGGTCTTATAATATCTGAAACGAGATTTTTCGGTCAATACACGATCGAGGGCGAAAAATTAATTCTTCGACTTTTTTATTCTGCCCAATCGATTCCACACATGGTGGTGTCTTGTCGCACTCGTAGACAAGTTTCAAACTCGGCAGTAAATCCACAAACCACCTATGGAAAGTCGTATACGGATTTAGCGAACAGTTCTGATTTTGCATTTTCTCCGTCACTGTTTAATACGGATTACCTGCGAATAGGTTTTAATAAATAAGCATTCTTTGAATTTGATTAAAGCATACGCATTGTAGAGTTCATATATACCGTCGGAAATCTGTTTTTGAAATGGAATAATGCATACAATGTAATACAAAACGCTTTTGTCTAAACTACTAAACGCTTGTGACATACTATCGCAAGTAGAAAGTATGTGTGGTAGTAGCTGTTAAATATTCTAATATTCTCCTCACCCTGAACCGAATATTAATATCATTCGTTCCAATTTGCATTTGTTATTTTAGTGCAATATCACTTGTTGAATTTTCATCACCGATATACCAACTATAGCTAGGTAATATCATCTGTATCGTATTTCTTCTAGTCACATTTAATTCGTCGTATTTCTTATACATTTTATTATCAACTACTGTTATTTGAAATTATGTTAGTTGACGTGAATAAATAATACCTAATAAATTTAACTTGCTTTTGTATTTTCTTTCAATAGTTCATAGTGAACGTTATAAACGTCACAGAGCATGTAAATAAAATGTAATATCAATAATCAATATAAGGTATTGTGCTAAATGTAAATGATATAGTACCGTTGGTCAGACGGAAATACCACGTATCAGCTAGTGTACCAGGACTTTCGTTATTCTTCAGAACAACCAAAAAAAATGATTTTTTTTAATACCAAACAGCTTGAATGTGAGAGAACTATTTGTTTTCTATCCCTGATGATCCACGGACGGACGCACATTTTTGCTCAACAGAACCAATTTTGTGTTGTTAACTTTGATATTAAAGTGAATTTACACGTATTGTCAAACTTAAACTTATAATAAAGCAGACATCTGTGTTTGCATGAGCTAGCTTTTTTATGATATTTCTATTTCATTGCGATGTATGAGAATTTTTAAACACATCGACCGCCATGATATCTTATATGATATCGCTGTATTATAGTTTGTTCAAACCACCAAGTGATTTTTATAGGTTAATTAAAAAACATTTTTGATGATTAGATATAATATATTGATTAAAAAAACGCATAATGTAACCAATTTTCAAACTTGTGACATAAAGAAAAAATAATTGGCTAACGTCATAGATTAGAGTTCAATGGTAAATTACCAACTATTGAGACTTTTAACTAGATTTTGTTGAAATTATTTTAAGTTAAATTTCATACGATAATTCACATTGACTTAATATGAGATTTTAAATAAGACCTCTTAGCAAGTTTAAGTAACATTGTAGTTTCCTTGTTTCTTTGTCAAACATCTATGGAATATTTTTCATTATTATAACTTGCAAAACCGTCATACGAATAAACAGTAGGTACCAATCACCTAATAAATGAATTTCACTTTTTTTTATTTGGAGTTTTTAAAATAATTAATTTATTCAACATTTTTATATACACTATTATGACAATGTCGCGTTGAAAATTCAACAATATTAAAATGCTTTTATCTGACTAGACTCGTTCGTGTTCACCAAATGACAAGATGTCATTAATTACCGGCCTATTGTTTTAGGTCGAGTGAACCCTCTGTTTTCATTCACTCTGTGTAAATACTGTATAATATTGAGTTTTATCCATACATATAATATTATATAGTTATAGCATACCTAGTGTTACCGTCAACAATGCTAAAACATTGCCAAAAACAACAATGGGTAATGTTTTTTGTGTATATATATTCATCGGTACACATAAATTATTATTAGAATTAGATTATTACTACATTGCATGGTGGTGTGTTTACGGGTGGAAATATAGGCAGAATGTGTATGAATATGGTGGATTTCTGTCTAAACACGCTTGTTATACCAATTTTTGAAAAAATAAATTCATGTTTTCATACAGCGATTCGATATTATTAATTTTTTTTTTTTTGCTGATGTATTATTGATGTTCAAATAAATACAATTTAACTATGGAGAAACCTAGTTTGTGAAATTAATCATACTCTGTGATCAAAAATTCAATCATTGTCATCCGTGATTAATTTCGTTGAGCTTCGTTTTTATTCATTATAATAAAACATACCTATTTTTGATTATCATTCTCCTTTTCACCCATTATATTTATGTATTGATGGTCGGTGTATATTTATTAAAATGTACGAATTTCAATTTATAAAATATAAGATCGTCATAACTAACTATCGAATTACTTGTAATTTGCCGCCATAGAGTATTATCGCCTAACTCCACAGATAACCTTTAAGCTTATAATCTTCACACGACTGGATAAGTATCCGTACAATCATATTTTTGTCATATTATGTTCACTTCTACAAATAATTGTTGTCCGATTTACGTAAATTTTATTCAATACCGACATTTTACATAAACACAGTTGTATACAACCACAATAGTACATTAAAACATTTTAAAAGTCTGTGCCATAAGATAATAATGTTATATAGTATAATTTAATATGACATGTATTCAATTTAATTAGTCTTAGAACATCTTTAAGTGCACTGACATGAAATTTAAGTTGTCAATATAGTGCACGTCCTGTTTTAAACTGTAGTGTTTCCATTACTATCGTGCGTACAAAAGTGTGTATAATAAGAGTACAGTTTCATCGGTGACCGAGGGTTGGTCGCCGGACCGTATTTATTTTTTCAGTACAATATAAAAATAATAACCATAATTTAATGAATCCAGCAATTGAATGCATTAAGTCCTCATTCGATATAATATACTCAAAACAAAATTCCCAACCTATTTGAAGGTGTTTTTTTCCGCCTACCTTTATTCTCCACAGAGCTTAGCTCATGCAAAGTACATATTTTATGAATCCGAAAATATGAGTTGGATGTTAAAATCGCAAGTGGCAGAGAACCGGAAAACGGCGGAAAATTGATTTTTTTGGAGAATTTTAGAGCAGCAGCGAACGTGGTTTTGACATTTTTGCTCGGTGGTAAAAATTAACAGTTTCGTATTATTCGCCACTCTATCGTTGGCACCTGTTTGCACTAGACGCAATACCGGATCGTTGATTAATCGTTGACGCGAGATATAATGCCGGATATAGGAAACGAGGAGACACCTCGATATGATATAATATTATGATTAATAGGTACGTTCCATTTTTTTTATAAATGAATGATAAACAGCATCGGAAGATAATATTATCAATTAATTTGATATTACTTTCGTGCATTGGTTGGACCATGATTTTTCCACGACCTCGTAAAGATCACGAACCTTAATCTCTGAGGGACACCCATCATTTTTCGTGGCCAGAACGAGAACGCATTACCTAATGTGTGACATTAATTATACGCGTTTTTTGACCGTCCATCCGCCATGCCTATACCTACGCGTTATTTTCTCGTAATTTATAATTACACTCGTAATACATATTACACTGACAAATTATTAAACATGTCCGAGGTGATTATCTCGAGTTAATTACGCAGTAATGGCGCGTATATAACATATTAAATGATGTTAGGTACTAAAATAGTATAATATACACATGTTTAATATAACACTATAAAATATTAGACTGTGGTAAAACTAAAAACATATTATTTGTTATCAAAGTAATAAAGTCTGGTTAGCGAATTTAAAACGCGTATTGTTTATTAGTTAATAAAACCAGCGCATACAATATTTCTTACATCATAATATCTTGTTGGTATGAAATGAAATTTATATTTTAAAATTATAACGAATAGGTATTATATGAAACTCAAAAAGCAATATGGCTAATAGTAATCTGGAAGCATTATTCCGTCGATATAGTTACAAATTATATTAAAAAATAACATAATATTGTACCAGTTTAGTAGTGAATTAAGTCGGTGCACTTATGATCTTCATTCCATCATACCTTGGGCACTACAATAAGGTGCTCAATGCAACTGGTCCACGCTTATATTTTTAGATTACGAGAAGAGCGATGAATATATTGTTGTTTAAACAATGATGTGTATCATCGACTTTCACTTTTATACTGTCTTCACCTATTGGAGCTATAAAAAATCTAAAATGTTAAACTTTTAAAGTAGTTTAAGTAGGACAATTGGACCTAGTTGGTAATTGGGGGGAGGGGGTTGATAGATGGTCAAAATTAAACAAATTTCATTACAATTTAAAATGATTTAATTTAAAGAAAAACTTAAATGTATATAGTAAACTATTTTTTTATCGAATGTGTTTCTTTTTTTAGATAAAATAAACAAATAGCTAATGTACCGACATAATTAGTATTTTTTTACCAGTTATAAGAGAATTATGCAACCATTTTCTAGATTTATACGATTTCAAATATATTTCAGCTGTTTTTGTACATTTTAAAGACAGTTGAAAATGCTGAAAATTAAACGAGGTGGTTAAACATAAGTTGTTTATAGTAATATTAAAACACAGTCTTTTTTTTTTTGTATCGCGTTCTGTCGGTATTTTTCGTTGCCGATTTGTCTCTGGAATCCTTTCTTGTGATTACTCTATTAGTCCTTTTCCAGAATAGCACTTCGTGTACTAGCTGTATCACTTCATATAATATATTCGGTTGTGTCCAACACATAGACCTAATAAGACTCTACAAGAATTGCGTATAACAACAGCATTGGGAGCAACAATAACTCGCAGTGTCTTGACGAAAAAATACAATACTCAATATATCTTCTTCTAGCACTCTACACCATCAAACATATTGAGTAAGTTTAAGCTTTACATACACTCATTGCCAGTCAAGTAGTATAATTACGGCTTACAGATCGATTCAAAATTGATATTACATTATGAAATCATAATATTTGTTTCTAAATCAAAAAAAAAAACCATCGTATGATATATTTTTTAATATTTTGAATATGTATACGATACAATGGCCGTATCATTAATTTTGAAGCACTATGTATATGGTCCAACCTTATCATTCCGTGTCACAATCATTACGATCAACGTACGAGGAATTCGTTTTGTTTTCATCTCTCTCAGCTTTGATATTGTTGTAGTAAATTACCAACATACTTTGAATGATATATGTCTATAGTATACTCCAGATAAATTTGGAAAAACTGCGTACCCTCGGACCCTGTTATTGGTCAGTAGTCGGCTGCGCACCGACGACACCCTACGTGAATGCATATAAGCGAACTGCAACGCGTTAGATTTTTTTCTAACCCTATTTTTTCATCAATTTGGTATACAGTGTAGGCAAAATTTGTAAATCGTAATCTATGTTATTCTAGCGATTGGACTTTAATACGCAAGTACTTCGTTTGTCGATATTCATCTAAATTATTAATTATTACCCGACAGCTATATGTGTATAATAATCTAACAATAATATGATTTAGAACACTTATAGTGTTGTATATTGTATAGCACTATGTACCTAGTTACATGTTTGTTGTACCTACTCTTCTGAAATAGATTAACAACATTTTAGACAAATCCATCACCCGAATAACCCGACGAAAATCGTGAATTTGACTTCTGCCAAACTATAATATAATATAATTAATACTTGAAATCTAACAGACAGGCGGTAGTGGATTTGTGCTTGCGGCAGAAGTCAGTTGAGACCTGCGCCTACTTTACGGCCGACCATAATTATTATATTTAGTGCTCTCTTCGTGTCCCCACGGCTTGGCGTCTAGTTATTAGTACGGAGTTTCCCTGAAAGTGGAAAACTCTAGTTTCCCGATTGAGCGCTAGTTGTGATTTCGATATACTCTAAAAGCACTAATCAAGCACTGAATATTAGAGATACATAGGGGATTAGTGCTCTACATGTCTCAGCCAACTTCATGTAGGTAGTACCTCTTCACAGACATAACTCGCTCACTATAATATATTTGTCTCGTACAGTTATTCCACAACAACATACTTAATTAGTTAAATACACTTCTCTATCTCCCTATATATGTCTCTGTCTGTATGTCTCTCTATCTCACACACTTTGTGTGTGTCAGTATCGAACGGTATTCTGTATCGATTTCGCGTTGTACAATAAGTCCCTTTTTTAAGCTTTAAAAAAATAATCTCCGTTTCACCACAATTTTCTACCTAACGATCTTATAACGGCTTTTAACTGCTATCGCGACTATCTACAAGGGGACGCGACACACAGTATCGACAGATTGTGTGATGATTTATCGTATCAAACGTTTTTTACCGTTTTCTCATTATTTAAGTCAGACAACATTCTTCTAATTCACTTGTCACAAAGGCTGTGTACGCTTGGTAGTTTTGAACTATTTTCGTAATAATATTATATTATACTTCGCAGTTTATTTTGTCTATGGAAATTATCCCACTTAGCATGTTAATTGGGTATATTATTAAATAACCGTTGTTTTCTTCTTTGATACACAATAAAAAATCAATTCAAAATGTCAACGTTGTGTTGCGCAAGCGTAACATTGTATTATCTTATAACACGTTTTACACACTGTACACTCCAAACAACATATTATTACATATAACATGAAATAAATAATAGCGTCGGTTCATTAAAGTCAGTGCTGGAATCAGGAAAGCGTACCAATAAATTATGATGTAAATGTGTAAAATATTTTTTAAATAACTAGATAAATTTAAAAATTAACACACTCGCATCATGGATATCATTATAAAAACTTACTCGCTTAGTCGCTACCTATCGCAGTCTATATGGGCATAGGTATATAATAAACTATAATACCTAACCTAACCCATAACCTTCATACTATATTATGTAAAACGAAATGTGTGTCCACGGTGCCACGTGATACGAATATACAAACGATTGCGAATGTTCGGGCACATAATATTATAGTTGACGATGATTTGTGACTTGGTTTCATTTTTTGATGTATTTATACAAGCACATTTATATCATATTTATATCGGCTAGCATAGGTGCTCACATAATGTTAAATAATAATTTATTGTGCGTGCAAGACTCAACAATAAGGACGAGAATGTATAGAAAATCTGCAAAAGAATGACGTGTGTAATGATATTTTATTAATATTGCAACATCGCGAGCCAACACAGTCACTCATAACATTATGTTTGTACAATAGTAATATTTTATCGATCGGCGGAGTCGTTTGTCTGGGGTGAGGTTCGCCCAAAACGAAAATCTCGGGAACGAGAAGGCCGTCGGTGGCGGTGGACGGAGGAGTGGTTAGGTACGGATGGGTGGTATATTATACGAACTTGTATTCTGGCAATAACACCGAAACGCTTTGACCGTAATGAGCGAGTTCCGGCATAGTTGTGCATTAAGGCCGGGGACCGCGACAAATTGGACTAGTTTTCGGTGTTGTGGCATCTGCGGTGGAGGTGGTCGGGGTGAAGGTCGGAAGGCAGAAAAGTTGGGTCTGACCGTGTCACTGCAGGGAGTTTGCGCTGACCACCAACACCGGGCCTAACCATACATACCACGGGGGGCGTACTGCAAAAGGGGGGGGGGGGGGAGCATTAATTTCTCAGTGGATGATTAAGAGATATTATCTCCACGGCTTTTCGGTCGATTGTCACGGGGAACGCGCAGGGCGGGCTTCCCACGAGGATAGCCTCCACTCGCTCGAAGGTCCAACAGTCGACAACGACCATGAATTCCAAAGGTTTTGAGTCGTTTTTCATGATTAATTTTACATATTTTTAAACCCCATCACCTGACTGGTTATAAAGTACGGCTTTGTCTTACTCCTATAGTACCTTGGATATTATACAGGCAGTGATTGATGGGCAAGGTACTTAAATATCAGTTGGTATCGAGTTACAATAGCTGCTAAATACTTGTCTATGAAATATCGTTAGAATAGATACCATAGATGCTTACATTCCTATGTCGATATTAAATCCTTGACAATTGATACTTAAAAAAAAAAAATTATTTCAAATGTTAAATTAATTTTTATTGTACGTCTATAATAATTTATGTTTTTGAAATATCTGTAATAATATTCAGTATTCACATGACAATCAGGATTAATGATTTAAGTAGCAAAACCATGAAAATCTATAGGTTTCTCCATGATTTTAACGATTGTATTAAATAATTGTATTGTAACTTATTATTATTTAATTATAATAATAATTCATAAAGCGATTGGTCCAATATTAATTGTATTCAATATTATGTTTCAAACAAAATCAAGAAACTAAAAAATTATTTTGCATTTCAGACAATAATTATGTATATACATTGAAAGTTTCGCTTATTTACACTATACGAGTTGAAATGATACCGCATGTCCCTGTCTGTCGTATACTCGTATAGGTAAAAAATATGGACCAGTTAATTAATTAGATGCAAAACCATGAGTGACTCGGAGAGTGAAAATAATCGTTGTGCTTCACATACCACCTGTACAGATAAGTTACTTTTCTTTGACCTATAGTAAAGCAAAACGATTGACTAATCCTCGCCGAGTTTATAGGAATCGTGTGGGACCGGCAATATTAGCCATAAATAACAGCGACGGCAGTGAAAAATATATCTTAACTAAATACTACTATTTCAATTGATAAAAATTATTGATATTTAGAAGAAAAAAAAGAATGTTTCATAGTGTCGATTTTCATTGAAAAGATTCTTATTAAACACTCAAAAAATTGACTTAAATTGTATCGAAATATAATACCACTATATGGGTACTTACCAAATCTTTTTCTGGTTACAATAGGTACAATATCTTATCGAAGATGCTGCCATACTACATGTGGCCATTATGGCATTGTTTCAGGTATTATACCAAAAATGTGCACGTCGTATACTAGACGAGAATATTTCACGATCAGAGTGAAACTAGTTTGGGAACCTAACCGATATTGATAATATTATTGCATTGACAATAAACAATGATAAGATTAAACAGTGTCGTTTTGGAGTTTGCTTGTATAACGTACCTATGCGAAAAAATTATTTGATAAACGAACGAACGTTATTGCACGTAACCGTATACCTACTGTAATATCAGAATAAAAATGAATTTGGAAAAAAAAACAAATAAATACGAGCTTATGGTTCAGAGAAGAATCAAATTCATAATAATAACTGCTGCGGGGCGAACGATTTTCATACGTATATTATATAATATATTACAATAATAAAATATAATATATATATATATAATATGTTTAGTCATCCTGTTTGTTGAAATCGATGATTGTACATGAACATATTTCGAAAAATTCAATGCATGTATTATATTTTTCTTTATTGTTATTTGTTTACTATAACGACTATTTATTCACAATATTTTTTCGATATTAAATTATTTAATCGTCGAATATCACATTGATTTTGGTTTTTTAATCGGGAGATATCACAAATCAGCGTAATCATCGTACATTTAAATCGATCGACGCGTTGTTTCAATATAGTACACACCTTTACGAAAATAAAAACAATAACAATACGACTCGGACTAAAATTTTTTTCGTCTCCTTACCCACATAAACACTGCCCTCGGAGTTAGGTACGACGGCGTGCACTATATGGCAAAATATATTCGCGCATTATCTAAATATTAATACGGTCACGCGTGTACAACGATATGAAATATTCAAATATTTGTGTTGAACTCTGCAGGAGGTGCACCTCCGTATACACACAATGCACGCGTATTATATTTATATATAAATATACGTATAAAGTAAATTTAATATCTACCTTCAGAATAGCTCCGAAAGGTCGCCTGCTGAGACGGAAGAATTTCTATAAAATTTAACAACGTGTATACATAATAATATATACATATTGTAATAAACGATGTGACTAGCGGATTTTTAACTTGAACTTTTTATCGAAAAACTCCGACGTGAATAATAAATAAACAAGCCGATCAATCAATATATATGTATACATCCGTGTCGCCGGCGGTGCATGGGTTAACCTAACCTACTCGGAACTCGGCAAAAAAAGAAAAACGAAAAGAAAAAACGGCATTTATAAATAATTATAATGTGTGCGAAAAAAAAAAATAAATAGAAGCGTGTGTTAATTTGATGTAAGCGAACATATATTATGCGTCATAATATTTATAATGTGTACTTTCTAAATCCTTCTGCTGTGCATTCAAACGGGTTGTCGCCAGGGCATTTTTACACACACACACACACCCACACCACAATCGATCAACCACCGAGTTTATCACGTCGTTACTGAAAAGTGCAATTAACGACGTAGGTACGTCAACGTATCGCTTACTGCAAAATCGTTCCGAACAATATTATAGAGATTTATCGAGCATTGAATTATGTGGAATAATATTCAATAGTCATATGTGAGTTAGCTTTCAAAGGTGTATTTTATACACTGCCTGCAGTATAGTTTTATTAATTATTATCGCATGCAGAGTGGAGACAGAAATAATTGTATTCTTCGGAGTTCGTAGATTATTTACTTTTCAAATTAGTAAAATAAAACATGCTTTTTATGCCCCTCCAATGCCCGTCAGACCGGAACTCATCAATAACAAAACTTGATTAGATATACATATATTCTATGTTTGTCACTTGCTTTTTTTTTGTAATTTGTTTTTAAAAATGTTTAAAAAAAATATTAGAAAAAAACCTACTTGACACTGAACTCCTATAAGACGGAAATCATTCTACAACGAAAAATAACAACACTTTCGTGGTAGTACAACAACCGAAAACTCTTTTATAACTAAAAAATCAGTCAGTACATGTAGGGCGCACACGATTTGCCTCCCATCTGAACCTATTGTGTTGCCTCTTATGAGTTAAAAAAAAATTAATATTTGATGATGTGCATCCGATTTTAGGTAGGTTTAATACTTTGCACTTGTACTGGAATCTCCACCAATACATAGCTATAATTAATCGTTTTCTAGTTCAAATCACAAAACATTAGATTTTTTTTTTTTAAACTAAAAACAATAAAAATTAAAAAAATATATATTTATGCAACTTATACACGATAGTTAATATAGAAGGATGTAATAATCGATATTACCCACTACACGTACAAATATTAGTGTATTATTGAACTACCCATAACGGAATATAGTGCTAATATGTAGTATTGTCTTTATAATTTATATTTTACCCAATTTAATATTGTTGACGTTCATGAATCGGTATGTAAATATCAATGTAACAACAATGATTTTTGTATATCGTATTCACTGTGATTGTATTAATAATGTAAACTACACAATTAACTACTTACAATCTGGATTAAACTGTATAATACATTGTTAAACTCTTAACTTGCCATAGTGTTAACATTTTCTAGATAGAGTAATTATTCAATTTTTATCCACATATTATAACCCAGATAATTACGTTAATTTACAGAAAAGCGGAATCATGCCTTTAACGGCCATATAAATATCTAAAACTGTGTGCGTATGATGTGAACAAACTTTTAAAAAAAAGATTGAACAAAAGAACTACTCGGTGGTAACGAATGTGTGTAAAAATAAATTATATGAAAAAAATAAAAATTTGAGCCGGCGAACGCGGATGAAAAAAAAGAACGTTTATCGTAAAGCGTTCGTTTAAAATGCACACAGCTTGAGCGCGTATTATATAGGTATACGTATTATACGTTTCCTAATAAAAGGGTAACACGCATATACCGGCAATTAATTATTTATGTTTTATGAATAAACGTTTTAGACGTGTGAATTACATGAAAAATATTTTCAAAGTACATATTATTATTATTATTATTATTATTATTATTATTACTACTATAGGTAGTTATTTTATTGTTGTATACTCATTATAGTATCTTTCGAAAAATAATTTTAAAAAACTCGAAATGAAATTGACAGTTTCAGGTAAACCTGAGCGCAATGTTAACATAATATATCCATGTCATACTATATAGTGTATAGGTAATCACTGTCCCAGAGAGAAAATCGTCTCTTCTGAGTATCCTCGAGCGACACACTACCATAGTGCAACCGGTCAGGATGTCGCGTTAGGGTTGCATAGAATTGGCACGTTATCTCGCTGGACGATCGATACTTGTAACGAGAGACGTACCACGCGGTGAAGGATCCAGTGGTCAATTTTTGGAGGAAGGGCATAAATTAAGAACAGTTTACAATCAGTTCAACGATTCAATATAAAATAAAGTAATCATTCAATTAAACATCAGTAATTACTGCGATTAGTTCTATACACTATAGACTATAAACAATTATAGGTAGGTAATAGGTATTGATCATATTTGGTATAATGCCATTAAAGTTTAATAACGTCGCTAAACACCTGTTCACATAAACACTAACGATAGTAGTGGAGACAGAGTGGTCCCTATACAGTACAAACCAGCGGCTAAACTACACTACACAACTACGGTATTTGAGGGGTTGGAAAATTCTCTAGTAGAACCCCATGTAGACTTTTCCTAGATCTGCTACTGGTATCACATGATATAATAGATTATGGATTTAGGATTGACCACCACAGTTGCCCCTCCCTGCTCGGTTGCAAACTGTAAACAGTGGTTGAGTGCGAGCGGTGCAAGTTTACATGATATTTGATTTACATAATTATTTGCATGACGTAGGTACCGCTGGTATTACAATAAAAATCAACACAATATTTTGAACACAAAAAATTTTTTTTTTATTTTACTTTTTCAATGTCATACTATAAATAAAATTATAATACAATCTGTTCTAAATTAATATGGAGATGGAATAATGCAAATATTTTTCCTATTACTAGTATAGATATGTAAATACTGGGAATGGACTTAAGTCAGTGCCGATATTATTACCATGTGCAGCAACCACAAACACAGTTCTAAAATCTGGGAAATTTTATTATACCTTGCTTGGATTGCTTCATCATGTTTCTATGCAACCGGCTAGAGGCATCATTGTGGTAAACTTTTGGCTTCCCTTGCTTATGCATTATAATTTATAGAGTNTACCATGTGCAGCAACCACAAACACAGTTCTAAAATCTGGGAAATTTTATTATACCTTGCTTGGATTGCTTCATCCTGTTTCTATGCAACCGGCTAGAGGCATCATTGTGGTAAACTTTTGGCTTCCCTTGCTTATGCATTATAATTTATAGAGTTACAAATAGCATAAAAAAGTATAAATTCAGATTATTAATAATCCAACATAAAATTATACATCTCACTTTTATATTATTGTATATAAAATAAAAGTATCACTATGATGCTAGCTTTCAAACGCATTAATACAAGTTTTCTTCAATTCCGAGTTAAAAATTGATTAAATGATAATATATTATTGTGTACTACAATAACAACTTGTATTGACGTGGGACGCATGTAGTAGGCTTGATTCAGAGGGGGAGGGGTGCTGAGATATTTTAATTTGGAATTTAATCAAATGAAACGCAGCAGTTCGTTTGAAACGATTTTCACGGTTTACGAAACAGCGCGAGGGCGGGAGTTCTGATAATCCGATGGTTAAAAATTAGTTTAAAATTAAATATTAATAAAACACTGTGCAGAAGTTACAACTTGTTTGAGCACAGGAAATGTGTCAGCACAACTGCCTTTGGAAGGTACCTATCTACTGATCCACTGTACACTATAACGGTAGACGGTGTTTTATTTGTACAGAAAAATATACGGTAATTCCGTTACGCATTTCAATAACACAACTGAACCAAGCTCGGTTCACTGCATTCATTGCGTTGTTTGAAAAATGTAAGTATGCATATTGCATAATGCAAACGTGAGTAGATATTTTCAAAGTATATCGAATGTGGTAGTTTGTGTGAATACTATATTATAGTTGTGCAGTGTAACTACATATATTGTGTTTACCTAAGATTGTTAATACAAAAATTAAAAGTTCCATAGAAATAACTCCATTGAAACATATTTTTTTTATCATAAAATATGATATAATATATTATTCAATATCAATAGTAATTCAAGCTATGTAAAATATTATATTCAACCAATTAAAATGTAGAAAGTAGAAATGCCACTTCACATTCGAAATTTCTGTACGTACTCGTTCATACTTACATGTAAAGGCTAATCGACAAACGTATATATATATATATATATATTTAAATCGTAAAATATACATTACATGGTCTGAAATATGCTGTATAGTGCCATATCGTACAAAAATAAGTACGTGGCCACTTGACCATCATGAAATAAATATTTCGATATAACTATATGAGTAATAGGGAATAAGGACTGTATTATATAAGTATTATTAATAATTGTCCATGCACACTTTCTACCCGGGAACGTGAACACGAGAACAAAAATAAATCATCGTTTTAAAACCAATAGCTTACTCGCTCCACTTTGATCTAAAATGTGTTCCCATGCATTCAATGTCGGATTACTGAACTACCTCTAAAATGAGGCTTACGCTAAGTTCGAACCCAGCTGTGTGGTTTGCGATACGGAATTTACAAATGACTTAAAAATGAAAACTTTAGTCGAGTTTCTCACCAGCCATAGACACTTTCCCAGGCAAAGTTTTCGTGGTCAAAGAAAGTTTGAGAAAAATTTCACATTTTTTTTTCATTATAAAATAATTAACCAAAATCAAATTATTCTAGTAACTGTAGAAATTAAGTGAAAATTCGAAACGAGTCCCAGAATATGATTTTTAAACCCACCATTAAACTGTGAAAAAAAATCCATGTGAATTGTAAAGTAGATAAAAGTTTTATTATGCCAAAATTAATTTAAAAATATCGCTACAAGTTGGCACAGTTAGTCGTGTAATGTCGGTAGGGTTCTAAAGTGTCACAAAGTATTTCATTTTAATGAAAAATAAAAAAAAAATAAAATGTGAGTTTAAAACTATAGTGGGAAGTACAATAAACACTTATTTCTGGTTGAATGCTACAGAAATATTGGTTGCAACTATGCAACTATGGTAACCTTTTATAAATAACACAGTAATTAACTATCTTAGACATTACATAATATCGTATTTACATCGTATCGCCAATTAAATATTGATAATCACTAAACAGGTGTGAACAGAACAGTACCATCATATTACGGTGACGAGTTAATGAAACTTCCGAAAACGGAAAACTAAAAAAAAAATAGGTTTCGACATTTCATGCTCTTGACACTATACATATATATATATATATATATACAACTGATAAACGCGACTAAAATTTAAGTTTTATCATGGCGAGTGCTACAACAACGTCATAATATCGATCTGGCAGGTATTGTAGCAGCGGTGGCGGTGCTTCGCAAAGTAATAATAATAATATATCGAACACATGCGACCATAAAAATAAACGCGAGCCGTTAAAACAATTACATCAAACGCACGTGATGATATTTGTCCATCGGCAGCGTCAATTATTTATATCGCACACACAATATGTATTATTGTAACCGTATATAGCGCTATTGTTTACTGCTAACAATAATACAGTCCTATCGTGTCACGCGTATGTGTTGGTGTTTTAATATAACTATCATAACTATCGCCACATAAAATGTTCAATGCACATTTTCTATATTATTTATTACAGTGTTCACGGAAGCTATTTATCGACAATAATTATGAAACTGTTATGTGATATCGCGGAATCGTAATACACTATACACGCGCGTATACATACATGCTCAATCACGGATGGCGGGAGGTGGTGGCGAATCACCAAACAGTAATATCTAAATACTCGCCCCCATAACTATTTATTTGATTTTTTTTTTTTTTTTTTTAAACACGTTAGTGGTGGAAAAAACACCATTATTTAGCCCTTCAACTTCCCCGGAATAATAATAATTGTCTAGTTACGCACGACGCCTATGATTATACGTTCTTATTCTGTTCGTGCCTGTGTTTGGATTATTATAATAATGCAATACCATTAATATAGTTGGGGTTGCCAGAGTTCGGTACCCACGTGACCACGTCCAAGTACCTACGTATTTAATAATAATTATTGGTATTAACTTACTTTCGGAGTCATTATTTCCGAGAAAAAAGTAATTTATTATAATACCATTAGTAGTTGTTTTAATTTGAATATGACTATATAATAAACGTAGCGTGCGTCGGTCGAATAAATAAGGGTATTTCTAAGCTGGTCAGACCTAACCCCAAATTAGATAGATAGATGCCACTGTCTCGATACAGGTAGCTCTGAGCTGCAGAGATGCATTTGTGTTACAAAAAAGGGAAACAAATATTTGTGCTCCAAGAAAGATGTAATACCGCATTTAAATGTTTTCAATTTATTATGTTGTCATCAGGTCTTAAAAAAAGAAATATTACTATTATTATTAGTATTATTATTTCATTATTGGTTCCTGCTGCCCGAATGTAATAATAGTGAACTGGGATCTCAAGTCATTATAATGATAGTTACTATAGTCAGTGAGAAATTGATCAGTGCGATGATACATATTAAACCGTGGTAAAATTAACAGTAATTCGGATTCGATCGCAATGTAATCATAATATAAATAATATTAAAAAGAAAAAAAACACCGAGTAAAAAATGCATACAAATATTTTAAATAGTGGTACAAACACCGGTATGGAAAATAAAAATAAATCGTATTTAAAGCTTTCTCTATTAGTAATTAGTTGGAAACGAAATAGTCTACAAAAAATATAAGTATATTTTTATTTATTTTTGAATTCAATTATTTACTGCACAATTTTTACAATGTTTTTTTACGATAAGTGTCGTAAAATAGGTGTTGGGTTAATTGAGGGTGAGTTAAGAAGCCTTCCGTTGAAGGGTTGGGATGGTTTTGTTGACGGGATTGAAGTCTTTTGTAAAGAGTGTAGGCCACTTTTTGGACGAGGGGAATAAAGATATCCATGGAGTGTGTGGTTAGATATCTACGTAGCGTATGCGGCTTTAATGATTTCACGGAGACGTTTGGATGGAATACGGCTATGTTGGAGGGTTTGGCTAAGCGCCAGAGCTGATTTATGAATTAAATGAAAAAAAATTATATTTGTTTTTAAATTAAATATAATACGACGACAGACAAAACAATGATTGACGAATACCAACAAATAATAATAATTATATATTGTAACCCAGTACGTGAAAACAGGATCTGTTGCACTTCTGGGTAATAAACCAATAACAAAAGTCACAAAATAAATGAATCAAGCAACTCATTACGGATATTTCCAATATATTTTTTTTAGTCTGTCATCCGATGATATTTCAAATTTGGGTATTTTTACAATTCACCTAAAATGGTGTCAATAACACTGTGTAGCTATAATTTGTGAGTTGGCTATCCATGTAGTTCAATTCCTATTATGTAACCATTGGCTTGCTAAAAGACAATAATTACTTGCATTTGTTTATCTTCTGAATTTTCAAATCAAACGTCAAACGACAAATTTTTATAAAATAGTATTATAAATGTAATATAAAGTGGTCCGATATATAACAACAATATATTGGCTATAATATTTATGAGTCACTGATAAAATCGATGAGATTATACCTAATTTCATATTAGAACGTAAATATTAACATACCACACAACAATCGTGGCACTAATATTGCGTGATAGTTGTCAAACGTATAGAATTGAATTGGATAAAAAATAATTCGACGGTTATTTAGTTTTATATTTGAATATTCAAGAGCCGCATAAAATCATAATAAACTTATATTGTATATAGTACGCACGTACGTCTGTAATATTAATAATAATAAAAAAGTAATTTGGGAAATAAATATATTTTACCGAAATATCAACAACTGAACACATTATTAACGGGGTCCTGCAGCACCACCGGATAACAATATAATTTTGAGCACCTAGCCCGTTGGCCGAGGGGAGGGAAAAATAAATAAATTAAAAAGAAAACCTTTAAGTTAACGCGAAAGTCGTTCGGGAAGCAATTGAATTTAACAGCTATTGAAAACGGTCGTTAGCGGTCCGAGAAAACACTGCTGCGAACGGGGTAACACGTTGCGTAAGGCCCAACACTTCATAACACACAACCCACACACACATCTAATCGGTTTCGAATTGTCTGCCAAACGCTAATGACGCGAGTATTATACGTGTCCGTATTTTTAAATCGCACACGCAGTGTTAATTGGGTGATTTGACGCGAAACGTTCGGAATGATTAACTTTTGTGCCACAGACGTTTTACTTTTCTTTTTTTTGCCGTGTGCACACCTGACCCGAAATCCAAGTGTCTGGATACGGTCTGCAAGAGCAGCGTAATCGATTTAAAATGGCGGTTTGTGACGAACTGCAACATTCATCGTAGGCACAATTCGAGTTAAATTTATGAGAGCGGTTTAGATGCTTGTCGGTCAAGGTGACTCGTGGGAGGCTTAACCCTCACACTCGGAACCCCGAATTCATAATCTTTAATTATTCTATACATGTATTTGACTTCTTGACCTATGTATAGCATTAATTTAATATTTATTATTTACTTGCTGTCCAACTGATCCAGCGTTACCCATGACAAAGATTTGTTTTTTTTTTTTACATACTAATATTATATATAATTATATAAATATTCTTAAACAGATTTTTATATATCATTTATTTACTGATTATTATTGTAATATAATATGTAACCAAATAATGGAAACCCTATAAATATACAAACAAATATTATTTTTTTCTTAAGCTAAACAAAATGCATGCGTTTTTATTTAATTTTCAATCTCAATGTGATATTAACAAGCACATGACGATAATATAAAATATTATGTCAGACAAAAAACGATTCCAGCTCATCCACACTTGACCGAAATTTCGTTGAAAACGGACGCGTTCAACTTAACAAGAATGTACGACGTAGAGGTGTATTTCATAAAATTTAAACATGTATTTTGAGAAGGATTTTTGTGATTTTACTACTGGGAAATTCGAAAGACGACTGCTTTTCCGAAGTACAATATGTATTTAATTTTCAATTTACAAGCGTCGGTGGAAATGTTGTAACAAGTTTTTTTGATGGCCCCTCGAAAAAATAAATAAAAAAAAAGAAAAATGTATATTTATACACAATATTACACACACGAGTAGAATGATAAGACTAAAAAAAACATACAGGGGTGCAAAACACTTCCAGGCGTATTAATTTCATATAAAAGTATACACCTAGTTATGATGGTTTATGAAAACTATTTACGAAGTGAAATTGTATTCTATTAGTTGTATACGAAATAGGCTTTTTATTGTTGTTATCACGTAATTATATTATAGACATTTTCACTACCCAACGATAAATGTTTATAATTATTCATCTCGGAATGAAATAAATATAACATGATATATATACATACAAAATACAAGTCATAGTCATGACATTTCGATATCATAATCATATTTCAAAAAAAAATGTATTCACAAAACTGCTGTTGCACTAGCCACGGTATTCTTTGGAAACAGTGAAGCTAAATTCATATTTTTTTCCTATTCTTTTAGTATTTTTCCACCCACAAAACGTTAAACCTTCGTATACAGTCGTCTAACGAGAAAGATAAAGCGATTCTGTGGGTCGTAATCGAAATTTCATTATAACAACCGACTTTGTTATTTCAAGTGGTTCCCGTCACTGTGTTACCTTCACGCTATTATAACGCACTACATCCCTGGTATGTGAAAGCCTAAGTATATGGCGTGACCGTAATTATTGTCAAATCAAACTACATAACGACTACCAAACACTTGGCGAACCGCGAGTGCCTAATATTCCACCACCAGCTCGGCTGTAATGCCGTATTCGGTGTGCCAATCGTGGTAATCAGCGTTGTCAATCCAACTCACTAAAAGCATGTTTGATATGGCTCACGAAATAACACGAAAAACTAAAAAAAAACTCCAAAATATGAGAAAATATAAACTTCAAAGTTCTAAAAGTGCAAACTTGTATTCATTTCCTAAGATTATAAAATATAATTAAATTGGACTTGGTTAATATTATACGTACTTAACTAATCGCTATTATAATACGTGTTAGTTAAAATATATTAAAAAATAAATTGAATTCGTTGATTCCGTCTTACACACGTAGAACATACTAATTGCACGTTCTGCGTCCACCAAAGAACCAGAAGAATAATCACGATCACCAGATTGACAAAAAAAAAACAATTTATTTTTAATACAATAACACATAATTATAATCGTAACAACAGTAACTACCTAGTTATAATAATAACGGTATATTATGATAACTTCCAAGGTATTTTATAGGTACCTATATATACAAATATATAGTAACTCTGAAAACTTTCTTGTTATTATTATTATTGTTATTATTATGACCACTATTATATTATATTTTGTTCTTTCCAAAAACAACAATCAATTATTAAAATATGATTAAATAAAAATTGTTAAAGAAAATAGTGTGCTGTATAGACTATAGACTATAGAATGTACTTTAATGCTTATAGTATATTTAATAATAACGATCAATAATTGTTTATATACTCCATAGTATAACGTGCACAAGACACGGACTGGATACTCGATTTTACGTAATGACATATTGATGGGTTTTGTCTTGTTATATTACTTGACGTGATTTTTATCGGGTACGAAATCAAACACCCCCGCAGGGTAGTCGAACGTGCGCTTTTCTACACACGGTTAGAAAAAAAAAGTATGAACGTGATTTGAAACGATTAGCCACGGTTCGAGCCTTCGAGGATAGACTAGTTGATAAGTAACAAAATAATCTCTTCCCCAGGGACGTTTAAGAGTAGGTATATAATATATATATATTAGCCAACTTTTCGATGTCCCTGTAAAAAACTACAAATTATGATTCATAATATATAGCAGGCTGATTCACCAAGTATGCTCACCTACCATATTTTCCATTAATTATGCATTTATTCAAATTCTGATTTTTCTTTTTAATTTTCAGGTTTAAACACCATATTTAGATTTTTAATGGCGTTTAAGAAGTGTCACGAACAAACTTATTCCTTTAAAATGAGAAGCTCTTTTATTGCTGTTAATTAGAAATATATTTTTTTTTTAATGTTGGTATTTAAATTAATATTTAAACTCGTAGATTCTAAATTAATTAACTTAATTATTAAAACTGGTAGTTACCGACAGTTGTTGGTTTAGAATAATATAAATATATAGCGCAGTATCACTTTATCACAAGTAAAATAATAATGCAATTACATATTTTAGTCAAGTGTATAGACGCTATAAAAATATTTCAGTAAATAACTGTGAACCCTTATTATTATACTGATTGTTACAACAATTGTGTTCTCACGTAATAATGTGTGGGCGAGGCATAAGTAAACGTAATACGTGTGTGATGATTTTTAGTGGTTAGACATAATATTGTATTTACCACAGACTGTAAAATATAATACGCTCAGATGTTTAATGTGCATAAATAATATTTGTATGTAACTCGACGAGAGGAATGAGAAAAATAAATAAATGTAAAATAAACTTTTGTTTCACCTTTATAAAAATATTTTTGCGACTAGGTATGAGATATATTATAATATAAATACATTTCGTATTGTTTGCTGTCACATATTATTGTTTATTTGGTACGTAAAACACGTTATGTGGGTGCGTATTGAGTGTTTTTAGAGTATGGCATTTAAATACAATTTAAATTGATTACATTACACACGTTATACAAGTTATGTGTGTTTTTCTTGTATAATAATAGATCCTCGAACTGTTTGCTTCGTACATTATTTTGGTAAGTTATAATCTGAAGATCGTACACCCACTGCATATTTACCTCTTGTGAGCGATACATTAATATTTTATACAGGGTGTTCCATCACAAACGGGTGGATTTTATAAAAAAATTATTGAAATAAGTGTTAATTGTATTTACACGATTCTATTGCTAGTTTATGTATTAAACCCTGCTCCATCATCAATATGCTGGCCATCTCCTCGGATATATCAATTAGTAAAGCATTTCTTGAAATTTTGGAACACTCGTACAATCATCTGATGTGGAATGTCTCATTGACTGATTGATAGTTTTAAGAAAATATGTCAACTGCACGGTGGCCGCAGAAATGATTCACAAACATTATTTCATTCCTCCTTTAAATAGCCATCAGTGATTTAAATAATTCAGAGTTCGAATAACGTATATAATTTAAATCAGAGAACATGGTTCAATTCTACCTTTCCTCCTATGGTTAGCCTTACCTTGGATCAAGACATGAAGAAAACTGAAACTGTATTGGTTAGGTATATACCTAACAACACAACGGTCACAAGCCCACCCTTTTATCCCTGCCCTAATTGACGATTAACACCTGATCTAGATCCATATGTCTATATTTTTTTCATGGCGCACCATGTATGTTATAACAGTGTCGTGTAGATCACAAAGCTGTTTAATTTAATGTAAAACTCCAGAGCCAAGTACGACGTTGACAGTTAAGAGCCACCTACACACCGATGTACTGAAATTGCATATATACCGCGCCAGCCAAACCATAGAATTATTATAGAATTATAATACAATATAATATTTATAACCATAAATTATTCGAATTTGGTTGGTATTAAAAATATCAAGAATAACAGACAACTATATGAATTCTGTTGTTTAAATAAAAAACCGTACATCACAATATCCTGGTTCCTTTTCGTATAACTGTTATTTGACTCGGAAGTGCAAAGAAAACCGGTTTTAAATATTATACCTCATTTATTGCTGGATCGCAAGTACTTATCGTGAATGACAAATGCTACTATTTTATTGACATTTTTTTTTCCTTAATAGTAGTAACAATTAAATTCTACAGCGCTATAAATACATGAGTATATGTTGTTAAGAATGAGTTAAAACTTACGTTTATTTATATATTATTAGTATACTTATAAGTATCAAGCAGTAAATATATTAATGCACAGATGTATAAGCAATTGTTTCCAACTTATTGTAATACAATGAGATCTAAAAATTTAAAAATAGGCTAATATGCAGGGAAACCCATTACTTTTGTAGTTGTGCCACACTCAATGAACTATACATCATTACTTCTTTTAAAAACTAATACTATTACAAAATTGGAATTAAATGTGTAATACGAGGGATGTACCTAAACATTCGTAGCACACCGTGTAAAAATATCGATTGCACTCTTGCCGACTTCGAGTGAACCGAAATATATTATAATTATATTAAATAGTTTGAAAACAAATTGTGTGTATAAAAGCGTCAAATGTGAGTCATCAAAAATGCTTCAATCCAAACGAGACGAAATTATCAAGTTGATTTGGAATTCATAAGTGAGCTTAAAGAACTTTTTCTCAAAACACTCGAGTTATTATTACACTTACTACGTTTTAATGTGGCGATACCAACTATTTTTTAAATGAGAATCACACATCTTCCCTGTAAATTAATAGCGAGATGACGTATTTGAAAATATTGTTGCATCTAAAACGATATTGAAATCAACAGTTCTTGAGCTATTAATTGACTTCGAGTATAACCATACATTTCAACTAATGTTTGAAAGATAAAATAATACGAAGATTTTAAGATTATTGTAATTTACATTATTACATCAATATTTTATTATTTGTAAGAACTTTATGAGTATAGTAAATATAAGTTCCAATATGCCAATATATAACACATTAAATTAAGTTTTTATTTTTCTGGGAACAATTTTTAAGGACTACTATACTTAGTACATTTTAACTACTCGTAATAATTTCGATTTTGATGTATCAAAATTTTCAATAAAGTCATATCATTAAAAATTAACAGAAATAAAGGTTGATTTTCGTTTCACAACAAACAAGTTGTTATCAATCTGAGACACTCCTTAAGTTGCATAGTAAATCTAAGTATTTCAATATATCGTCCTTATTTGACCATGTTTAAATGTTTCAACAATCATAATTTGAACGAATTCATTATTAATTTTAATTTTTGCATAATTCCATGTAAACAAATATTGTTTTTGCCTATGCCTAGATCGAATAAAAAATTATATTTTGATAGTGACTTTGTTCGAAACTGCAACATTAATCATTGGTTAATAATATTATTCGTATGGTTTACTCGATTATGTCTCAATGACATAAATATAACCTGTAACGTTGTGACATAAAATAAAAATGTTTTTACATTTACACCGATGTCTTCTCATATTATCATTAAGTTTCAACCAGCGACACCGATGTTGATAAGTTTAGTGGGTGAATAATTTATCAAACAAAAAAAGAAAATTCCCAATCGCATTATTCTCGAGAACAAGTCATTTCCCGCGACTTTCATTAACGATTTCCGCCACACTGAACCCGCCCCTCTGTTATTATAGGTACTTGGTCGGTTTTATATTACTATATAATATATGTATGTACACACGATATGTTTTCCTAACCTTGGCTCGGACATTAATATATTTGATTGGAACTTGGAAGAAACAGCAACGTTATATTATCGTGTCGAAACGAACTCGGGCGAAACGATTTGGGAACCGCAATTTATCAGATAGCTTTTCATCCACACACCGACCGTCATTTTCTTGGCCGATTTAGGAACGGCACGCAGCTCGTATTACTGTAGTTCGATTTATGTAAATGACGATATTGTATAACGCACAATTGTACGCGCGCGCGCACACACACACACACACACACACACACACACACACACACACACACACACACACAACCACACACACATCGCTCGCACCACGACGACAGCAAATAAATTACTTTATATATAAACACACATATATTTTTTTTATCTATGCTACACGCCGTTTTAAAATATACACCTTAACGATACTGTATAGGTGCGACGGGAAAAGCGGTTTTTTTTATTATATTTTTTTATTCACATCGATTCCATATACATTGTGATCGTCAAACCCACCGCACCCGCCAAACCGAATCTCGTCATGGACCCATCATCCGAAATACGCTTGTCATAATATAATAAATTATAAACCGTGATTTGTGTGTGGTTTACTCTCCAGAATATACTGCTTTTCGAACGACGGCTTTTTTTTTCTTTGTTCGTCTCCGACACTAATCGAAATTCTGCTTTTTTTTATTATATAATATTATATAATTATAGGTATAAATAACATCAATACACACTTAACTCGACGGTAAACATAGAAGTATGTACCTAACAGCATTATATGATATAATATACGTTATGTGTACGGGTAGAAATTCCAGAGATTTCGCTCTGAGAGGATTTGAACAATTTGTAAACTCAATTCAAAAGCCCACAGTAAACTCGAGTTTTGTAGAGCTAGAATGTTATTGATCCGTTCATTTTTTTTTTTTTATTGAATTTTAACTTTTTATTTTGCTTTTTGGACTTTCTAGTTTCTACTGCATTTCGAAGCCAAACGAAAGGGAATATAAAAATTAATTTTGTAATTTATAATTCATGTTTGCCCATCTATTTGATAATATTTTGTTCTATTGTTAGAAAACATCAAAATAATCGAAATACTAATCATTAATATTATTAAAATAGCAACATAATAATAATAATTAACAAAAACTGTAATTTATACATCAACTACTAACGGCGCGCAGCGGCAGCCATGGGGGGGGGGGGGGCAAGCGGTAACCTTCGGTCGCCTCAGACAACCCTTCCCTCTCTCTCTCTTCTCCACACCCTATAAAACACGACCGACGTTATGTTGTCAAACTTTTGCAAGCGTTTGTCACCGACTCGACTCTACCCGGTACACGACACTTGTTCCGAGACATGAAAACTTCATTTCGGTAAACGTCGCCACGTCACGGGTACGACGACAGTGATAGTACAACGGAACACACAAACACAATAATGTTATATTTTATACGTACCTGCCACCCGCGTCTAGTACCTTTATGACATACACAGTTGGTGCATTGTTGTTGTTGTTGTTGTACTTTGTAGAAGCCTTATTGTGACCACGACGTATTATATAGCTGTAGACGGGCCTAATGAAATCGTATTGCCGTACTTAAAGCGAACTGCACATGTTGTGCGAGAGGCTTTTATGGCCGGCGAGGGGGGGGGGAGGAGAGAAATACGAGTGCATATTTACTATGGGTATGAAATTAAATCGTATACGCATCAAATCGAAAGACGTTAACTAGATCATGCCCGACAGTTATGTAGTATTTTTTGTATCATTACTGATCCTTCGACCGGTGGCCGTTGACGTTGCCGAGGATTTACCCCGTCCTAAGGTCTGTTAAATGTAATTTAGACAGGTTTTTAACACAGTTGTGTCTTGGTATATATTTGGACGAAATATAAAATAAAATATATATCCAGGGTTATATTATAATATTTTAGCAAGTGTGTTTTACTTTCTGTAACCAATGGCAACCAAATATAAACACAATAAGACACTAAAAATATTCGTTTTTTTGAAAAATTCCAGTGTGAGCCTTTCTTCAAAATGTGCATTTTGGGAAATCCTTTCTCAGTGCACCTCTACATGGTGAGTAGGTAGCATGCAAATTGTCCTGATCCCACATAAGAGTAATATATGGCAGCTATCATAGATTTGAAACTGCATTGGTTAGGAAACAGTCAGCCAAGCCTTATTAGTTTATTTTAGAAGTACGTATGCATATTAACTTTGAAGCGAAACGAAATACGTAAGAAAATAAAACAACCATCAAGTCTGCAAATACAACACAAATTTTAGCTTCACAGATTGCACTCGAGGTGACAAACTGTACGTAAAGTAAAGCTTGGTTTTTAGAATTATTTAAGTACAGCAGTAACGCAAAACAAAACGAAAAATTATTTATTTTAAAATAAACTTTGTAAATAATAAATAATTTTTTTAATCGACAACCCGTCTGGCTGTATGCAATGTAAATACCATAAAATACATTTTTACCATTAAACTTTAATATCTCTTTAATTTTGTTGGTCCGTTTCCGCTGCGTTCCGCACTGTACATACTTTCACGAATCCGAGCAATATATATACGCACTATCTAGATATATTATACCGTGTTGCCTGTCAACCTGTTTGAAATATGGATTTAAAACCATTTTTTTTACCACCATCGTTGTCGTCGTTGTTCTTAATAATTGGCACGTTTTCTGGACGACACGGTGGCGCGTTCGTCGGCAGTTTTACTCACAAGTACCTATATTATATATATATATACTGAAATATTCCACAGTTGAGTAGGCTCGATGAAATTTTACGTCAAGATGGTTTTCATTATTATTTTTTTCCTCCATTCTCCGAGCGTCACGAACAACTCTGGCCCAGTCGTCGAGTGCCACCCACACACCGAACTACTCATCTTACGTGTTCCACTCGTCTATTAATTAACTGTAATTTGAAACACCGCGAACCTGCTTTACACTACACACACACACACACACACACACACACATACACTGGTTAGTACCACAGAATATATGTACATGGAAGTTGCCCGTGTCGGAGGAAAGGGAGGAGTTGAGCTGCGTTTGAAGTGAAAAAAAATTAATAAAAATTAAACGACGTTGAGTGACCTGCGAGCGTCCTCCCTCGACAACGATCGAACAACGACACACGCGGCGTGTATGACGAGATGAGTGTGCCGAGTAAGGCGCGTGGTAAGGGTGGGCTCGTTATGTCGTCGACGTTAAAAATCGCTCGCCAAGCCAACTCTCGTCCATCGCACAAGAGTGTTGTACAGTGGGGGTGGGAATATATATACATATATATATGAGGCTAGGTAGAAAAGTCACGTCCACCAACGGCATTGCGTGTGCGGTGTGTATATTTATAATATATATATATGTAAGTCCGTCGAGTGGGCACTGCGACGACGACGGTAATGGATCGTCGGCGTTTTGGGGTGGCGGTGCCCGGGTGAGTGGTGGTGGAGGGGGGGGGGGGGAAAACCTTTTGTGCGGCGGTTCGGGGATAAACCGTTAAAACCCGGTTAGGTGCTCCCTCGACACGAGGATACATAGCTGTATATCAGTGGCGGTGGCGGCGGTATAATACGGGCTCTGCGCAAGGAGTGGCGGCGATACGTCAACTGCTGCCGCCTCCGATCCCCCCACCCACGCTCTAGTATAACCTTTTCCCGGTATATAATATAGGACCCACCGGCGGGTTAGTGGCGACCCCTCTGCCCACTCGCTTACCGCCACAATGCTCCACATAATAGTTATAATAATAATAATAATAATAATATACACGCTCGCGTAGCAGCAGGGTGACGCGTAAGCCAGGAACGGGTAGAAAAAAATAAAACCGTTTTAACACTGTGCAGGGTACACGGAGAGTAATCGAACGATGACGTGGATAAAAAGAATTAAAAAAATGTCGTTCGCATTAAGCGCTAGGAATACACGGCTACTACGACGACGAATAATCCTCCAAAAACTATATTTCTTACCGTAAAGACTTTTCAGCGACACTCGCTGATCGCTGAGCGTATGCTTAGACTTCGTGTGTAAGTGTGTGTTGATGTATAAACGATAAGACGACCACTCGTTTGCATCGCTGACTGTTTCGATCGAAAAACCTCCCTCGGACTAGTTAGAGGAATCCGTCCTCAATATTCTGTTTCTACTGAATTTTCCTTGTCCGAAATGTATTATAATATAATACGTGTAGTTGGCGGTTAGGTACTATACGATTTACAAGTGAGGTGGTGTTCTTATCTCGTCTGGGAGCTTTACGTATATTGTTTTGTATATAATACACCTTTATGATATAAGTTATATGACTTTCACCGCTCGCTGACACACTGCACCACATTATTATTCCAACACTATTATAATAATATGGCGACGTGATAATAATATAATATGCTATAAAATCTACTCGCGCCACCCCAGAAAAGGGGTAGGTAATAAACAATATGCGTAGGTACGACTTACGTCGGTTGTGGATAATAATAATAATAGGTAGGTTAACATAAAATCGAAAAAAAATGTTAGTGAACACTCGAACAGGAGTTATTATTTAATAAATAATTGTTTGTTTAAAATGTCAGTCTATTGTGTTCATTTGGATCATGTGGAAATAATGTGTTAGTTATTGTTTAACGATACTAACAATCATAGTTTCTATTGCTTGAGTTAAATGCTAGTGCGATAAACTAACACAAAATTAAAATGTATCAAAGAGCAATTGTTCCTTATTTATAAAACGTATAATAACAACAGACATTATAAATACAAATACAAGCTGAATATTAAATTAGAAAACAATTTTAATTGTACAGCTTTAAAACAATATAATACATTGGTACACATTTTTTAAATAGTAATTTATTAATTTGAGTAATATACAGGATAAGATCCTACCAATTTTTTTCCTAATTATAAATTAGTCTGAAAACAGTCTTATGTTAAATATTATATTTAAGAAAAAGAGTATACCATCGGAAATGATGTTATAGAGAATAGTTAAACCTATGTGTGTGTATTGTGCGTGTTGAGGGTTTTTTCAAAAACTATAATCAATTATTGATCATCTTAACGTGATGTTGGGTTTTTATCCTATTATTATATCGGTAATCGATGTCCGTTACTCAACAACTATACATATTATTATACTATGCGAGATCTATATATTATACATGTATAATAATATATGCAGGTATACACAGTGAGATGCAAAATATAAAGGCACGACCCTTTTGGACCTTTTTTTCCCCTGTCCGATCACCGGGGCGCAATGACATATTGCTAGTGCACTTACCTATATTATATTATTATTTTATGTAGCTACTACAGATTCTATAATTTGAAACGCAAAGTAGTCGCAGTACACAGGTACTATTTGCGTAGGAGCACAATACAACGGACAGTGCGGAAAGTATGTGTTTCTATAAAGTCGCGAGTGTCCTCTACATGAAGTCTGCTGCCAGCGTCCAATTTCATAGCTATTTTCGAGCATATTTCAAACGGGTAAGAAGAAAACAAATTTAAACGCTCTTTGTGTAGTAGGTTATGGTTGACTGCTGCAGCCTACCCCTGCCTACCTCGGCGGCTGTGCGTCGCCGATATATCGTCACGATAAATTTATACGTACCTTCATTACAATATTATGTAGTACAATATATCATTTTAATATCGTAAGAGTATTTTACGTATGGTGAATTATGTCTGTACACGAACGGCGGGAAAACCATAATATTATAAATCGACCTCACACCGAGACAGTGCGCGTGCGCGTGGCGATGATGACGGTAATGACGATGATGATTATGATGACGACGACGTTGATGATGATAATAATAATAATAATAATATTATTGCGACACACACACACACACACGCGCAGTGGCGTCATTACTCCTCGTTATGTGTACGTTCGGTGTGTCGACACGTCACCCGGTTAGGTTTTTTTTCTGCCTCCGTCGCGGGGCCTAATTTTTTACCATTAGCATCACACGGCTCTACCTCGAGCACAGTTCACCTCCGCCGCTGCTGGTGAGGATTCCCGCAATGATAATCCAAGGTCCACGCCCTTCAACCCCCCCCCCACGACTTACACTGCCACTATATATATATGTATATAAATTATATGCACACACCGTTCTTTCACCTCCACAATCACCACCACCAGCCCTCGTCGCCCGGGCCTTAGTCTTTAAGACTTCAGTGGCGCGAGGGTGCAGCGCGTGCGTTGGTGTGTTTGCAAATCATGATAATTTACGACGAAAGGCACAGATATATCATTACTCGCGTTTGATCGTGTATACATATATGATATGTATTTATGTATATTTGAGTGTGAGTGTGCGTGTGTGCGTGTGTGCGTGTGTGTGCGTGTGTGTGTGTGTGTGTGTGTAACGAAATTACCACTGTGCATGCCGATTTTGTTTACCTACTCATCAAACGCACGCCGCCGGGTCGTTAATGCCAAAATATATACAATGACATTATAATATTATATGACATTCGCGCGCATTTTCCAGCAAAGTCCACAGCCAACCCTCGCCGCAGACGTTGCGTTTGTCGCGGTTTTCGTTCCTCCGCCCCCGCCGCTTCACCGGCCACAGCGCCGTCACGTGGTTCGGCCACATAATACGCGGGTAGGTAATACTTGGTACATACCTACATTCGCACGTATAATATAATCTAAAAGGTGTATTGTGCACACACTCACACACCCACACACACGCGCGCGCGCGCATGACTACTGGCGTACATGCATATCATCTCATCCGTCGAGGGAATCGATTAAATACTTTTCCACTTTCCCGGCGCACGACGTCTACAGCGTGTATTTCACCTATTAAAATGTATAATAATAATAATAATAATAATAACAAATAGTACGACGTATTGTATCGAACGGAGGTCGACGAGACGACGATCGCATCGCAGTCGGAAAAGCGGTGCGCGAAAATGTGGTGTTGGTGGAGAGGCATCGTGATGATGGTTCGCCTAGTGCCGAATAAAATATTATTTGCGTTTATTTAATACGTGAGCCGAGCGCCGGCGAGGATCGTGACAATATATTCATGAGTCACAATATTATAACCGTATAGGATTGCTGAAAACGGTATGTGTACAAACAAAAATTGTCGAACAAATATAACGTTCACGTCTTCGGAAAATTAGTATGTACACTGCGACCTAGCCAGTGCTGCACGACACAGACGCCGGCGATGACTTTGCGTGTATGAAATAACACATCGCGCAATAAGTCCGAACCCGCCGCGGCCCGGAGAGTGTCGGGGTTTTGCTTTTTTTGCCCTTTTACCCTACGTTTCTTCCGATGTCGAGACGATATTGTTATCACATGAGTGGAGCAGCTGCATCATTGCCCGGCGGTTTTCCAATTTATCCTTCTCAAATATTGAACGGGATACCTGCCTATCCTCCGTGGTTTGCGATCGTACCAAAGATGATGATATCAATAGTAATAATAATAATAATAATAATAATAATAATAATAATGAACACACAGATAATATTATATAATATTAACTATTATTATGATATACTCGTGTACATTCTGTTTTCACTTTGTGGAAATTCGGAATGTAAATTAAATAAGTTTAACCGTGCGTACGAGAGGATTAACTACTGTGCGGCTCTCACTCTATCCATTTCTCTCTCTGTCTCGCTCTCTCTCTCTCTCTCAGCACCCACAACAATAGCGCGTTCGCTATACTTTATCAATGTAAACACGAGCTATCGTGGTCTCAGACACTGCTTCGACTTTAGAGTTCCTGCTCGACGATGTATATCATACCTATATATTACTATTATAAATATTATTATTATGAATATTATTATTATTATTATTATTAGTAGTAGTAGTAGTAGTAGTAGTAGTATTAGTATTATTACACGATACCGACACAAACTCTCAACGTATCACACAGCGATAATTTATACATAAATACATATATCTACTTGACAGACATATTATTATATTTCTAATACGAATGTTATCAGAGAATATTAATTCAAGCTTAACCGACAAGACCGACGAGTAGTTGTGCAGTGGTTGTTTGTCAATCTTAAGTTGAGGTGTCCGACGAGCTAATAGATCGGTATTAAATAACACGTACGTTGATGATGTATACACAATAATTGATTGCAGAAACCTACGAAACGCCATTATGATTCGTTCTTAAGAGAAGAGGATGAGGCACTGGGTCTCTTGTTTTTTTACTTTGACTTGGGTTCTCGAATTAGAACAAAAAAAAAAAAAAACAATAGAAAAACTTCCAAAGATATAAAAGGCACCTATCATTTAAAATTGTGTGTTTCATATTGAAATAACGAAGGCATTTTTTAGAAAATATACAGTACAAATATATAAATATAAATTACCAATATACATTATACATATATATATATATATATATATATATATATATTGTGAAAAGTAATAACAACTATCACAGTCAACCATATTATCATAATGTAGCAAATATGATAGGACAAAGCCATTAACGTGTACAACACGCTTTTAAAAAACCCTAGAGCTTTTTTTTTATTCTATGCGCTGTTCATGATAGCCTTGAGTTGCTCAAAGATATAATACTGTACCGTTCATAACAGCCGCCATGACTTTTTTAGTGCAATTCAACCACAGTATTATACGAGTTTGTTGATGAAATGTTGTGCTAATGTGAATCGCAGAAAAGTATTAGTATTTGCAATACAATATTGTAATATTATGTCGGTCTCCGAAATTATTTAATGACCGGGTTTTAGCAAATCATTTTTGGCTGTGAGTCTAGGAAATCCTAAGGACGGTCCTGATTGCTGATTGCAAGGTACTAATTTTTTTTTTTTTTTATTGATCTTAAGCTTCGGCAACTGAAGCCATTAGCTGTAGTAGGATTTGTATTGTAGGTTTGTTTGTATTGTATATTTTGGGACGGTAGGGGGGAACACGTGTGTGTTTGTTTTTGGCAGAATTTCGAATGGGGCACCCGTAGGTTTCTGCCATGCCCCGGGGGTGGGGGATGGCAGCACTTGTTCTCCGGTCACCGCGACTTGTCCGGAGAAAAATGCCGCCCGGTAGCCGAGGATCGAACCGCGACCGGCTGCGTCGCAGCGGACGCGTCAGACCACTCGGTCACCTCATCCCCCAAGGTACTAATTATTAGCCGATCGCGGAGTGTAAAAATAAACTGTTTATCAGGTACGTCGATCCCTATTTTTATATATACGCATACCACGATTTCGATCGATTAACGACACTTCACGTATTGGTCATCACAACATTGATAAATGATAATATAGATTTAGATAGGACACTGCATAATATCATCGAAATTCATGAATGCCTATTATCAACAAATGCCGTAAATTTAACCTACCCTTACCTTATAATCATGCTCATACAATTTATACAATTTATACGAATCACAAACACCAATACAGCATATAACTCGACAACGTAATTATTTGATTATTCGCGATAGTTATGGAATTGTATGGTTTCATAAAATCACTCTATTTTTCAGTAAGCTAATTCGAATTACATTTCGTGCAAACTTTGGAAAATTCGTGTACGCAGAGTTAATGCTCTCGTCAATGCACCGATACAAGATAACACTTCTCTCCACCCGACCACCTAAGGCCATGGCTAGCTAGGCCGTTGTGTAAAAAATATGTTTGCAGGTCAAGAGAAAATATATCATAGGTATTTCAACATTTCGTAATAAATAATGATATGCGTCACGAGATATTATAATATTGTATTTTGATATAAACATAAACTCGGCGAAGATTCAAGTCCCGTTGGTTGTAGACTAATCAATACGATTCGAAGTTCTCAAACTAACTTGCTGATATGTGACAATATCAGCCACAAGTGTGGTAACCAACCGGTGTATACCTATATAACACTATAGTGAGATAATCATAATGTACACGCAATAATTATGAAATGTAGATAAACAAGTGATGCGCACTAAATCCATCAAATATAAGTAACATTAATATATGAACCCGAAATGTTATATTTAAGTTTTGGTCATCCCTTTTGCGCACTCCAAATTACCTAAGTTCGGGAATTGTTCTAGCAGCAAAACGCATTACCGATCTTCGGTAAATTGCCTATCTGTACTTATACAGAGTTCGATAACAACTTTGTCAACTGACCCGAAAAATATTATAATTACAAATAAAAATTCAAGTGTATAATTAAAATTACAGTAACAGAGGGATTGCCCAAAACACTGTGGTACGAGTATTAAAACTTTTCGAGCATAATAATATAATCAAAATAGTTTCGGCGAGAGCCGAGAGAGTCGACTAACAATTTTTGTAGAATCGTAAATAAGTGAAATTTAGTTGGTAAACTTTATTTTCTGTTTCATATTATTTTTATTACAACTTGATTGGCTTTTAACCGTCAAATTACAAATTTTCTGAGACAATTATTATATTATTTATATTTATATTATGAATATTATATAATGTACTATGATATATCGAGTATTTAATTATTAAAAAACAAATAGATTTTCGTTAATAATAGACATTTATAGACTCTTGAAAAAACTACGTTTAAAAACACTTAACATTTTTGATTGATAAAGCAATCTTGATATTGTATCATGAATACATGGAGCTTTGCCAAGCATGTTCATCCCTCCGCCTCCCCTTTTTTTCAATAATGTGGTTACTCTAAATACGATTTTTGGTATTTTTTAACATATTTATTTAGCATATTTTCAAATTATTGAAATTTTTTTGTACTACCTACTTTAGGAGTGTAAAGTAGACATACATACTACTATGTTTTTTTAATGAAAACATTCTCCTTACCGTGAATTATTTAAAAGATAATTTTTCCCAAAATTTCGACGTATCAAAATCAAAATTTAAACATTTTTTAATTGTTTAACTTCGTGTACTGACTATATTAGATCTATGATAATGAGTTTTTAATGTAATGGTGTTAAAGAGATTTTAAAATTGTAGTGATTTTGGACAAATTCGTCATTAAACAAAAATTGTATACTAAGCATTCATTCTTAGGTAACCTCTCAGTATATTGAAATATGCCTACATTCATGGCATTTGACTTAGATGTGCAGTTATTGTCTATCAGTTTTCCACCTTTTCATCTCTGCGTTTATACATTATAACCATTTTTCATGTCAATCTTGAAATGTTATTATTATTTTTTTTTTGTTCATGACTCCTTAATAAAATGATAACAGATATGGTGCCCTAGTCCTAGATAGGCGATTCAGCTACAGCACATCCGTGCTCGTCTCTTTTGAAGTGTCTTTTAGTTTGCATACTTTTGAAACGTTAAAAAAAAAAAATTATTATTCGATTATAATAAAATCCTGTATGGTTCCTCGCCGCAATGTATACATCCGACTCGACTAATTGTCGAAAACTCGACGCGTTCCAAAACATTATTTTCCCCACACTTTCATTCGTATATTTTTAGGTAGTGTCTAAACATAAATTTAAGGTCCCAGTCCGCGGTCTCTTTAACAACGAGGACGACGATAACTCGACAATAATCTCCACATAGTTTGAGCAACGGCTCGCGAGTCTTGCAGCCCCCCCCCCCCCAAGGTAGAGGCGTTCGTCTCACCGAAGCTAATAAACGTCAAAGTATGGTGGTGACACACCACCTTACACGCACACAAACGGCGGCTATCTATTGTTGAGGGGAGGGGAGGGGGGGAGCAATATTCGCGGACGACAGAGATTCACCACCGTCCCCAAGCCATTATTATTATTATTATTATTATCGTCATCTCGCGCGCATTCGCCATCCACACCCTCGCTACACACCTACCCACTTGACCGTCGTCCATATAACCCCGGACTCGTATGCGAAGTGCATAATATCATGTATTATCATTATACGCGTTATATACGGTGCGAGCATGTGGGTGTTTTCTCTCCTGCGGCGTGCACGCATGTATACTTAGGTGTATAAATATATACGTATACATTATAGACGAGGAACAACCCCATAACCCCACGCGGGTTTGTGTGCCTGCGTGTGCGTGGGCGGCGCTCGTGTGTGTGTCATAGTTGACTGTCGGACGCGCAATCTGTTACGGCGGCGACCCGACAGTTTAATCTGCCTTGCGCGAGCGGCGGCGGCGGCGGCGGCGGCGGATAAAACCGCGGGCCGTCGCACACCGGTCGCCACTGCGTGCGGATTACCCCGTTATTGCATTAATGCCCACCCACCCAGGCAGCCCCACAAACGTGTTTCGCACCGATCGCGTGGAGGAGTTATGATATTATACTCGTATTATATATATATATATATATGTGTGTATATATGCATTGTGTTATATTATACGCGCGAGGCAGTTAGCTGTATACATTATTAATGTTATATCATATAATGCGTGTGGGAGTCGACACACTATAATATAACATTATAGATTTACTTTACGGCGGCACCAATATTATCGTCTCTGTATACTATTATTACTATTATATTCACCGTAATATAATAGATAACCTCCCCCACTCGCCGAGCCGCAACCTGCTGTCGATATGCCGCCGAAAAGCGTTATTATTTCTGCGACGAGGCCTAAATGTGGCGAGAACGCGACGGCCCGCGAAAACAGATTTCCCGTCGGACATCGATCAGCCGTCGCCGCATTCATAACGTCCTTCTGTTTAGTTATTATCGTTATCGTCGCCGTTTATTATAATTACAATTATTAATGTAATAACTGCCACTAATAAAAGGTAATATTGTTATACACTTTACGTTACATTATTATAAAACACACTCACCGTGGTTGCCGTCTCGGGCCGTCTCAATCCTCCGAAAGGGCGCCATTTGCAGGGGCGGGGGGCGGGCTCCACGACGGTACCACTAAACTTAAATATTTGATATATTTTGGCATTCCATTAACGCTCCAATACACCGTCATAATTTAGTTATGTAAATTGAATACAATATATTATTACATGACACGAATATTGGCTTAAAAATATATATATTTGTCTGTGCACTAAATGACGGTATTATATCATAAATAAGTGATCGATTTGTCCCCGCTAACTTCACTCACTTGTCTAATCATGACATCAAATCGTATAATATTATCTTAACAGTAATATGATTGAGGTGTTTCGCGCCGGTGCTTTTGCTATTAATGCGCTATACCATTGTTCATTATATTTTTGATAACTCTGCCGCTCGAGTTATGATAACTATTAAACACGAAATTAGAGAATAAAAGTGAATAATATTCTTTAAAACTTTCTTTAATTTCTCTTTTGATAACAATGAAATTGTTTCAGCTGGTTGCTTTATAGTACTTAAAAAAGCTTTCAATAGTCGATATGAGAGCTAATTAGAATTATAAAAAAAAAAAATGAGAGAATATTCATGTAGGTACCTATAGCATTATTTATACACTATTATGAAATATTAAGATTGGCAATAATAGCTATAAAAGCACGAAAACCAGAGGAAAAAACTAAATTACCCCTCGACTTGCACAAAAGGAGATACGCTGGTTTTTTTCTTTACTTGAATATCACAACTAAAAAAGCTGTACATACAGGAACCACGTATCTGGCCGACTTTTACGATTTTCGTTGTAAAGATGGTAAATATATTTTTATGTTAACCGACGTAGGCAATAACGATGTAAAGTAGGAAACTGGTCAGTAAAAAAGATAAGTGAAAAAACGTACCCACTTGTCACGTCATGCTGACACATTACGTTTTTATTAAATTATAATAGCATGCGTCAACTGTTAGTCACAGTCATCGTATTATTTATTTTACGAATATTTTAATACACTAGTGCCAATTTTGTTTTTATTATTACCATCACTCTTATTCTGGCTGTTCTTCTTAAATACTAAATTAAACTATTATTTATTGACTATTATTATTAATCAAAGATATTTATTCGTCAAAAATAACAAACATTTGCAGTGTTTGTCAGATATTTCCACGTGATACACACACACACACACACACACACAGATATGATTTATATTATTGCCATGAATAATATTATTAAATTAAAAATCGACACACTAAAATAATTTTAAAAACCGTAGGTATATTGTTTGATTTTAAGAAACTTTGATGTTCACAATTTTACGTTTGAATCCAATTAAATTCTAAAATATACTATGCAGTTATTTTCTACAAATTCGCTTAATCTACAAATAGTTTCTACAAAAAAAAAACCCCAACAAATAATTGATAGACAAATCTACAGTGTTTGAAACGTGCATCGGTTAGTTTCGAAATTGAATTACCGTCTTGTTCCGATCAAAGTCAAATAAACCAAACGCAAATGAATTTGATCTAATTCGATAACCCTATTAGGTTATAATCTATCTATAGATATGGTTACGGTCACGATGGTTCGTTTCAATATAATTATTTATTTATTTAGTGTTAACCATCGTTACAGAATATACCAAACATATTTTAATACACAAAAGCCGTGTAACTACCATATACATGGTATATGGGCTATTGATAAAACGTTTCCAATCGCGATCAGTCCGCGTCCATGCGAAAATTATTTTCACTCTGAGCTTATATAATATAACGAAAACCTGATCGAAAAAATACATCGCCATATAACCCCTTGTATTTTTTGTAAGTGGACGTTTTCGTTAAAACAGGACGCCATTGCGGGAGGGGGGGTGTAGTGGGATTCTGATGTGGGCGAGTGTGTGGTAGGGGAGGGAAGTGAGGGTTGGCAGCCAGCGGAGGTTTGAGGGAGAATGAGTACACATCTCACTCGCACATGCAATCGCGTCGTTGTATAGTCAGCAGCGGCGGCGGCGTAACAGTTCCCTTCAGAGTCATTTTCCAGATGGAAAACACTTCCGTTTCGGGAAATAAAAACCAGATAGACGTTCATTCGTATTGTGACACTGAGCGCTTTAGTCGTCTGATGCAGACAATGCGCCGGGCCCGATAATAATATCCTCGTACATTTTCCCTTTTTCATTCCGAACGAGAAGGATGATGGGCACTACCAGTGGGCATATACACTTATATGTATACGCACACGCTCACACGTCATGATATGTGTACACAATATTTATATGTGTATTGCAAAGTGAAACTACACGCATTGACGGCGGCGGTGGTGCCAGTTTTAAGCGCCTCCCCTCTCCCCCCGCGACCCGTTCGCGATAGCGTCTGTGGAAACCCGGGAGACCGCGGAATAAATGCAAATCTCATTGGTGTCTATTTTAATATTATTCCAAAAGTGGTTCGCTTGTATTACTGTCGTATGTCATGTGTGTGTGTGTGTGTGTGTGTGTGTGTGTGTGTGCGTGTGCGTGTGTGTATGTAGGTGTGTGTGTGTCGCGGTTGAAGGAATAAAACCCGACGACCATTTTAATATTGATAATAATTGAGAGACGACGACGGAGCTGCAGGATTCCATACAGCACGAGCATGAATAAACCTGCACACTGAAAGGCAAAAATAATATTATTATTACTACTACTACTGTCGTCGGTACCATTATATACCACGTCGTGTTATTATAACCATGCGCTGTAAACAATAACCACGTATATGGTATAATAATTACAAGACGACTATAATAGCAATACAACGGTCTACGCACAAAAATTATGGGACGATGGATTCCTATACATAGGTACTTACTTGAAACAATAGTACATGTTATCTATTTTATAGAAATTATCGTGTAATGAAAACGAGAGCTGTAAAAATAACGAAAACGTCATAATTGGCACACCAGAAAACATATAAATACTCTACCGGTGTACAGTTTTGTTTTCATGATGTCGTCAACGAAAATTGGTTTATTTGAATTTATAAATATATAGCTGCAGTATTGGATCACTCACTTTTTTTTTTTATTTGTATGTATATAATACTGTGTACGGCCGCTCAATAAAAAAGTACCTTGATACTGCCACGGTAATAAATTTTTCGGTTCACTTTTGTTTGCTGTAAACTAAAAAACAATGTATACTATTAAATTAATTAAAAAAAGGTTGCTAAACACATTATTGGGTCAAAAAAAAAACCGTTTGTCTTGAAATAATGAAATTTGATTTAGTAAAAAAAAAAATGATTATTTTTATTATAATAACGAGGTTAGGACTTTTGTCTCTCCCTAAAGTAAAAACCATAATATTTTATGCCTTAATTTTATGTTTGAGACCATAGTATCTAAAAAGAATCATCATAAGGTTATGCTTATGTTATTGGAAAATAAAATTCCAAGTTGTTTTCTAAAAATATTGTAAAATAATTCAAACTTCATGCATATATTATTTTTAGCCCTATTCTGAAAAGTTATAATTTTGTCATGAAATGAGGTAGTAAATAATTTATTATGTTCGCGTCATTAAATGATATAAAAGCACATTTTTTATTTTTTTATAATAATGGTTCCTACTCCGTTTAATTTAATTTTTTTTCAAAACAATTAATAGGAGTGTAAGAGTGTAACTTGACGGCTAACATGATGCATATGTGTGGATTTGTGTGGGTAAGTTGTTAGACGTGTGCGTGGATTATTATTTCATCCGAATGAAATGGCCTTAAATTAATTAAAAATATGAACAAGTCGAATCAAATTAGTTGAGCTTTTGAAATAATGTGGAAGCATGCAGTAAAATACAATTGCTTATTATGATTTCAATGCTTGATACTATAAAAATAAGGATTGTTTTGATTTGATTTTTTATATAATGTAAAATAACGAAAAAACATATTAGTAATTACTTTAAATTTAAGTGAACATCAGCCCACTAAATAGTCAATCAATTTAGTTAATTTATATTATTAACCGTTGGTTATAAATTTATAATATTTTCTCCAACCATTGTATCATATATTCTCAAAAATTTTTTTGTACTCACATATTTTGAATATATTTTGATTTAATCATAAACAATGTTGTATATTTTAATTATTAAATGTATTACATGGGCTTACTCATAAATAGCCCAGAGACCTTAATAACGATTTTGTTTCTAGACAAACAAATTAATTCTAAAAATAAAAGTAACAACATTTGAAAAATTTTCGATTCACGTTAAGCACCTACTGCAATTAAGCCCGGTTAAAGAATAATTTTTTAATACATATTACTCGTTGTATTTAGTGTTCCTAAACAAAGTGTTCAATAGAGCTTTTTTTCTTAATGAAAAAAAAAAAATTAATAGCTATTTTGTGTTAAAAAAAAAAAAACGTATACAAGTATTTACATAATAATAATAATACATATTTAACATATTATACTAAGATCAAACAAAGTAAAAAAAAAAATAACTTTTAATAACGAATTCTAGTACCTAAGTGTATAATATACGAGTATTAAAAAATTCTCAATTACTGGTTTATTATATCAACCGAAGAAAGAATATAATAAATATATATACAATCATGTATATCAGCTACTTCGTAACTATATTATAAGGATTGAGAGAAAATGCAGCTTTCAGCAGCAAATCTTTCGGTACGACCAATTAGTTGGTAAATCTTAAAGCTCTCGGCGTGTCACTGAGATGAAGTTGTGGATTTGACGAGGGTGAAAAAAATCAAAGTTACTGCTTATATTTTTCGATCGTTGACAAGAATTCAAAAATCAACTACAAGAACGTCTCATTAAAATAGAAAAAAAAAACAAGAAGAAAAATCCCATCAGTAAAACACGACCCTCTCAGTCCATCTTACGAGCTATATCTATGTATAGCCATGTTATGTATTTATATGTTTAATTTATTAAGTCACAAAAATTGTTAGTCTTAATAATTATATCTATAGTAGATATTATTATATGTATCGATATTACATTTGTTGATGAAATAAGTTGGTTTTTTATTTCTGATACATGTTTTTGTCTATACCATAGCATCCAAACGGACGGTGCTGATTTTTTCGGACATATACCGTTGAGTTCACACCACAAAAAGGGAGTTTCCTGAGTGCGTCAATAAATTACCTTTATTCACTATCCCAAGTGCATCGGGAATATAATATCAGTCAAGTACGTTACTGCGTCCAAAGAAAAAAATTATTATTTTTGACGCAGCCCGAGTCACTCGGGATGTATCCCCCCCCCCCCACACATTATATTGTGTCACCGCAGTGTAGCGAATCTAAGCTATAATATAGTCATTTTTGGGTTAGGTAGTGATTTATAGAGTTACTAATATGGTTTGGTGACTATGAGAGCTTAGGTTTAATACCTAACTATATAGTAGCTTAAGTTTAGGTTAGAATCGCCATGCCGCGGTGGTACATAATGAGTATTACCGCCATTACCCGGATACCATATACCTATGTTTATATTATATTAAATTGTGTACACGAATAAAGTGCCACCACCGCGCGACGTTTTTAAACTAAAATAATAATTATTATTAAGTGTCCGTTGTGTATATATATAATATATAAGGTGGAATTGTGGTGGTTTTCTTTTTATACGGAACATGCTCCGCGCGGCGTTCTTTTCACGCCTTCTGCACATCCGTACAATCTTATTATTATTATTATTATTATTATTATTATGAAAACACTATTATCTCGGCAAAGTGTTGTCGTCGAGCAACCGCGAGGACTGGGGCGGCTGCTGCATATATATATATATACACACGTAGAGGAGATACCTAGAGCACTAATAAGCTTATCAATATCAGAGTGGCTTGAAATTTGCCTTGTCGCCGACTATGGTATATATACATATTGTAATATATATAAAGTAGGTACAGAGGGTAATTGTCGTCGGTTATGCGAGTCACCTTTCTCGTTATTCTATATTATGTGCACGTGATGGCTTTTTTTCCACGTTTTTGTATTTTAAGAACGAAAATCTTATTACTTGCTATGTATACTTACCGTAGTGTAACATACACCAGGTCGGGGATTATTATATCGCTGTTATTATTACTACTGTACACTATATCACACGCCGCAAAAGATTCACTTCACACGTGCCCCACGCCGGCACTGCGTGGTAAACAGCCTGTGGTATAATCTCGGATAATGGTCAATTTTGTTTCCGGCCCAGTGCCGAGCGACAAGACCGCTCGGAAATCCATAGTGTATTCCTATGTGTGTGTGTGTGTGTGGTTCTACAAAGTTCTTTACTCCAAGACTTAAGTAGACGGGTGGGCGTAAACTAAAGGTGACTTATGAAACATACACGACGCTATGCATAATGATTTGTATGATTCAAGAAATGTGCACACGCATTAAGTAAATACAATACACTAAAAAATTTAATTTGGTGTCCTATTCGTCGATGCGAATGCACTACATTAAAAAGCCCATACAAAATGCTTACCTATATAAGCGGTGATTCGTGGAGCATGCTCACCAAATTTTTCCTCTTATGATGAATATAATGGAATTCTGATTTTCGAAACATTAATGTATATTTAAATACTCGAAAAGTGTAAAAATAATAATAACGGCTATACTAGTTAGAATTTTGACAGTAAAAAATGTCATCTAATCAATAATTAACTGGAATACAGTGAAATCCTCATTTTATTAAAAAAGAGTAGATATCCTCCCCCCCCCCTCGGTAAACTACTTATTGGTTAAAACAATCTAAATATTTGAAAATATTATGGTCCTTAATCATACTTAAGACTTCCAAACTACAGAAATTGAATACATTTAATATAAAAGTAAAAAGCGGGTTGAGCAATTGTTGAGCATTTTATGTAGACAAATCGCTGTGTACATATTGTATGTATAAGTATAATAATACAGTATAGTTTATATATAATTATCTATAGGTTATTTGCCTAAAACGAAACTATACAGCGACTTACTAGAGTATAAAATTACAAAAACCATTTAAAAAACTATATTCACAACAGCATTTAAAGGCGTTTATCATATTATTACCTATGTGTATGCCGGAAACCAAATCCTACAAACGCGTGCATGCTTTGTAACAAAAAAAAAAAACAAATGTACTGCAATATTTTTAGTGACCGTCGACAATTGTAAAATCTTCCCCCCACCTCCCGTAAATTATATCCACGACCCACACCGATGGCAGATAATATGCAAATACAATTGTAACGTCTACAGCATGCGAACATCGTCTGCCACGGTGTCGGCGGCGGCGGCGGCGGCGGCGTAGAGTCGCTCGTATACCGTATATACACAAAACATTATAGGAATATTTTAAATTGTTATTTGTGTACCGAACAATTGTCACTCATACATGCACGGGGGGGGGAGGGGGCGACGGGCGGGGGGAGGGAGAGTGAATAATAAAAGCTCCTCTTGTACACCCGACAAGTGGCGGCGACGGCTGAAGCGCGTCGGGTTTTAGTGCCGCCGGTGTTACGCCGTTTGGAATGAAATAAGTTTTATTTTGCACGAGGAACGGCGACAACACAGAATATATTATAATATAATGTGACGACGGCGTGTATAGAGACGGAGAGTTAAATAAGCGCAGAAATGTATTGGCTATTTCGTTTGCGCCGGTGCGATATACGCACGCGAGCACTGCAGACGAAAATTAGTCTTACAAGATGACTGCCCCGGGGCAAGTAGGAATTACGGATGAAGACGCCAGCAGCTCTGAGCACAGCACAGTATTATGTATACAGTATAACACAATCTAGGTCCCAACCTACTTTCGGCGTCATTTCGTTCTTTTTTAAATTATACATTACATAGAACACGGCAGATCTCAAATTTTAATTTATTATTTCCATCTCACGGGGCTGACTCGAAACAATATTCCGTTTCTTTATATATATATATTTTCTGCGTATACATAATATATATATTAGCTACCTATCTAAATAATATTATTATTTTGTGAAACAAATTGAAGTTTTGAGATATGTTTCATCTGGATTCTGAATATTTTATCTCGAAACCCGCTGAAAAAAAATAATGTTTTCGTTGATGAATTTAGAAGACGGAACACCACTGAAATTCTTGTTTGCATTCGAAACACGTATGTATTATATGGGTATGAGATAAATAATTTTGTTTTGGTTCCTCGCGTATTAGTCAAAGAACAACAATAAAAAACAAATGAACAAAACGATATTTTCGTTAGTTGGTCTGCCGTAAATCCGCAAATATTGTTTCAACGTTCCGCACCCATTAATAAATACGTCTTATTATATTAAACTCTATTAAATTTAATATAGTAGGTGTTGTGATTTGTATAATTTCAATCACGACAACGTAACAATTAAAATGTAATTAACATGAAAATTATGTAACATTCAAATTGAAAAAAAAAACAGCGAAATCCCCGAATACTATGAAATGGATATTTTGTATTTTACACGAACATTGTTATTATTATTATTTGGTTGCTTAATGTGTTTTAGCGTCTATACAGTATTTAAATAAATAATTGGCTAGAGAGTCTATAAAAATTATATAATATATATTAATTATATTTGTTTTAATTATAATTTAATACTAGAGCACTTATATCTTACAGAAATTCTTTTAAGAATTGACTCTCCCAACACAAGCTCTGCTTTTTTGGAGTGCTGCAATATTGTCTAATTTCAAAAATTTATGAAGTTATATTTTATGTATATATTCCTACCTATATTTTATTATTTTGTTTTAATATGTAAAGATGTTATTGTTGCAATAAAGTTATTATTATTATTATTATTATTATTAAAATTATTTATTTTTAGATAACGATATAAACTAACCAAAATAGAATTTCGGCAAAATCAAATTTACTTGACAACATAATTTCACTGACTAAAAATTACCCAACAAATAGACTGATAACAAGACAATCATATGGGATTCATTCTTATAAAATGGTTATTGATGTGTTGAGTGGTAATTGAATATAAATAAAATAATAAGTGTAGTCTAATGGGTAAAAAAAAAAAAAAACAAAAAAATTATTTTTTTTTATTCTAAATTTCTTTTAACGAACGCTAATTTAATTAATTTAATAGTTATGATACATTGTGGGACTGACTTGTCATTAATATCATCTTATACTGATCACTGAAATTGAGAACTATGGTATACAATGTGAGATTCCATAATTTTCCTGTAAATCACATGTAATGATATTATATTATGCTCTGTGCGCATGCCATGTGCATATGCACTCGATCTCCATACATGTACGTCGTGCAAGGTAAAATAAAGTAGGGTACTCGAAGTTCATAATATTATATTAGGTAGGTATGTACAGTTTCTTTGGAAAATACGGATTCATTGCAACGTATGCACTCTATTCGATAATAATAATTATACCTTATGATTATTATTCAGCCGACCCAGACCTGCGTGCATCATATCATAATATTAGAACGTCCTAATTATTTGCATTCCACAAGCGCACCGATGCACCAAGGCTGTCGACGGTACTCGGCCGGTTTTTTCCCTGCACCACACAATTTCATATAATATTATTAAATATTTAAGTTTTTACGTATTTATAATACAAAATAATACTATACTCGGCTGTGTATACGAAATGACACATAATAAGTAATAACAGAGCACCTCCGATATACTTGGCCTATAAATAGTCGTCGTCGTGGTCGTGATCATCGCATCGCATCGTACAATAAATTAGTGTGTGATGTGTGCACGGTCGGTTGCTATAATTTGTTTATTTCTCGTCCTTCGCCACTTGTCGTCTATTATTATGTCATAATATTATGTATTATTACATATAATATACCTAGATCCGGCGTACGCCGGGGTATCCAGGTATGTGGATTTTGTGAAAGGTGTGCTCTGTAATGCCGAGTGCGTGTACCTATTATATATATAAATATTCATCGTATACATACTAAAACATAATGTTATTTATATTTGCAGGTGGGTTTTTTCTGTTGAACTTTCGTATATAGAATGTTTTTTTCGACTAAAAACTACCTAGACAGGGGCGGCATACGATATCACGAGTGCCGAGTATACATTATACGTATAATGACCACCACCGTCGACGGTCGTCATAATATATATTTTTTTTTTTTTTTTGATCCTGAGCTCGGCAATTGTGGCCATTAGCTATTAGTAGGTATTGTAGGTTTGTATTGATGGTTTGTAGGTTTTTGGTACGGTAGGGGGGAACACGTGTGTGTTTTGTTTTGGCAGAATTTCGAATGGAGCATCCGTAGGTTTCTGCCATGCCCCGGAGGTGGGGGATGGCAGTACTTGTTCTCCGGTCACCGCGACTTGTCCGGAGAAAAATGCCGCCCGGTGGCCGAGGATCGAACCGCGACGGGCTGCGTCGCAGCGGAAGAGTCAGACCACGCCAAAAAATAATGCAATTATTGCTGTTATTGATAAGATCGCCGGAGATTTAATTTTTTTTCACACTTAGGTATCTAAACATAAGCGAAAATGTTATGGTTCTTTGAAAGAATAGGCACTATTTTCATTTTTAACAAACCATGACCGCACCTGTTTAAACATTTAATATTAAAGAATAATTTATAATTTATCGTAAAAATCTCTTGTATTCTCCGCTGTTTGTCCATTTATTTTTGGCCATTTCACGTATCTGTTCGAATTCCAAATACATTCATATCAATAGAAAAACTAGTCTTATTAGCTCTGTGCGTATTACAACTATTATTAATACTTATATCAATTAGTTATAATATCAATAATGTTTAATAATAATTTGACATTAAAAATAAAAATACTATAAAATATGTTGGCTGCTATAATAAATATTATAAGCTAGCACAGAACGCATAATTGGTTATTAATATCGTAATATGCGTTTATAGACATTTTAAAAGTTAAGCCACCGATTTAATCTGTCCGTTTGTACAATATCGTATTAAACCAGTATTAAATTTGCGTCAGTAAAACTATGCTTTGCTCTACATTATTGTCATTCAATAAATATCGCTCTCAATGTATATAATTTAAGCATCTAGTATTATTATACTATTTAAAATAATACAATACTAATTTATGTAATAGAGTTATTAATTATGGTTAATTGCTCAACTAATTGCCTTTTTTTTATGTTTCAGGTAATATTTTTGAATCCAGTTCATAATGTTTCAAACCTGCTAATATTGGACTTCACTATTTTAAACGACAATTTGAATTAGCAATGAATTTGAGTATTTTTATTACATTAATATTGCTTTAGCTCTAACTATATTCGCTTTTATTTAGTAGTCTAAGATTCAAAATCAGTACAACTACAATATTGGTTTTTACAAATTTCAGAATCTAACTGACAATATTATTATATAGATTCACTTAAATAGTCTTAAATGATCACAATTAATTCTGTATATAGAGTAAATTCCTCCAATGGATTTTTAATTTGATATTTTTCTCAACTTAAAAAAGGAGGGTGGTGTATATACAAGTTATATTTGGCATACCATAAATTATGTTGGCCAATCATAACAATTTTAGTTTTTTTCGTTTTTAATTGTTTGCTTAATTAATTGTTGAGTTGTAATATTTACTAATATAAAAACAACAAATAACCTTCATAAATAAATGTCTGTTTTTCAAATAGTGTGTTTATTAAAATGTAAGCATTTTTGATTGACCTATTAAAGAAGTTTGTAGATACAATTTAAAAATAATTAATGTATATCGGGTCCCATATAACAATATAACAGTATCACTAAAAGTTTTATTTATTTAAACTAGTAATGTCATTAAATATAGGATTATAAAATATGCATTAATTTTAATTTAAACAAAATATTTAAATATTTTTGAAATTTAACTTAAATTGGTAAAAACAGGGTGAATTAAAACATAGGTACATAAGTTTATGCAGATAAAATTGGTAATTAATAGGAATAAATATACAGTTGATTATTTCAAGAATATACCTAACTATATAAATAATATTACACTGATCAATTTTAGTTCGATTTTTATAACTATAACAGTTTATCAATGTAATATTATTTATGAGATCAATACATACCCGCCACTTGATAAAAACATGCAGTTATGATACTTAAAAAAAATTCACCTACGTCTAAGTATTAGACGTTAAAAATGATAATCACTTAAAACGTATGTGTGCTTTAACTTAGAGTAGTTAATAAACCATTTTTGCTATACTTGTATTACAATTATTATAAAAATAATATTATAATATATTATTATGTTATTACCTTATCTAGTTTGCATTAGTCCTCTTAAATCATTCATAAGAGGTTATCATCAACACGGGGATTGGCCATTCGAATGCTTTATATATGTTATATATTTTGGACAGTAAATAATAATTATTTTTATTTTTATTATTAAAATATCTACAGTTTTTTATCCAACATATCTAGTATTAATTGCTATATATTATTGTACTATATTATATCGTAGCAGTTCACTTATAGGTAGTCGTGTGACTGTTAAATTAATAAACTATAATGATCTGAATTCGCTGGTCCGGTATACACTCCGCCGACTTTCTGCCATTTATCCAGATAATAATAAAGTCGTATCACTCGCTCGCTAGTAATAATATAATATGTACCTACTTAAATACTGTATACCTACTTGTGTTGTAGTAGTGAATAAAAACCTTATATGCTCAGGCTTACGCGTATATAGTGTATTTCCGGAGTATACGACGGTGGATTCGGCCGAAATCGTTTCAGAGTTGACGACGACACGAAAATCTCACTTAACTCGCATATATAAATATACTATATTATTATATATAGTAGGCATCCCGCACACACGTCGATTTGTCAGTGCCGCGTCAGTGTGAGTGTGTGTGCGTGTGTGTGTGAATAGTATATAATATATATTTAGTTATATAGACACACATATTATACTTATACCTGAAATATATATATATATATCATATGGTACTATACTTTCCCCTCGTCGCCGCCCACGTTTTGCGGGAGCGAGTGCAAAAGACCTTTAATCCACTTCCGGCCGGAAACGGTGTGGGGTGCCGGTGAATTTCGTTCGCTCAATTTCCGAAAAATCCAATATATATGCCTCCGCCGCCACCGTCTCGTCTAGTGGCTTTGACACGTCGTTACACGCGCCTCTTTCTTTAATAACTATCGCGTCTTTCGTCTCGTTTCGGCTCGAGGGACCTGCTCAGGGATGGGCGACGGATGCGGTATGACGGCAGCAGGGGATGGCTTTTTTTTCGGGGGATGAGAACGTTCGCAGGGGTAATATAGTGATCGGTAGACGTGCGTAATAACAGTGTGTATATATATATATATATATATATAAGTATTATACAACATTAGGGAGCATCTCTCGGGTAGTAAAATCTTCTTCGTCCGTCAGCCCCGAGATGACGCTTTACCGGCGTCGATCGGCAGAATAAACTCGTTATACCTTCTCGGCTGTGATGATTATATATATATATATATTATTAAAACAGTTTCGTCTCCAAAGGGGCTTCTTTCAGGTGCCACTGCACAGGTCCGGCGTGGAGATAAATTCGTAATGTCTTCCTGGTCCGTGTAATATTGCACAATATGTAATATTATTATTTGTTATACACAAGCAGTCTCTCATATAATGCCTTTTAACCGTTGCGCGAGATGTACCTTGCAGGGCGACGAAAACATAATTTAATATACGTACTTTTTTTCGCTTTATCTTCCGACTAAATTATACCATTTTATTTAGGATTCGCGTAAATTAAAACTTCCAATTCCGAATTTCGAGGTAATATCGTAAAGAATCAATTTCGAAATTAATCAAGATTTAAGACCGTATTTTCTTGAACCCATTACACGTCCAATAAGCAATAACAGCAAAACGGTTGCCCGCAGTGATTGGCTCTGTATCGAGAGGAGTTTATGCACCCCAAAGTAATTGTTTGGTCCCTCTTTGGCTCTCTATATTCCGTATTGCTGTTTAATGTCTATACGGCAGGCTGATACGAAGTTATTAATGTTTAAGCTAAAGTCATGATAGTAAACCTAATAACAGCGTTTCGGGAAATTCTAATAAACTATTGCAAGCAAAATAAATGTTATGTCTTCTAAAATGTCTTGGAGTTGGATAATCGAAGGTCTACACCCTCTTGTACCATTTTCCAAACCAGGACACGTCATCGCATTTGACCTACGATAGGGTCCGCTTAATCGTCTACTTTCATACCAATATATGCGTGATTTTATTATTATTACTGTGCTATTATCATACTCATCGGGGGCGAGTGCGCATGCGTCTACACCCGTATAATAGTAATAATAACAACGAACCTTATTGTATACTTTTGTACAAAAGCAAACTCTTCGGAACCGTTATTATTAGTCGCTGAAACTTCCGACCGACCGGTCTCATTATTTCGTCAAAAACTAAAACCGTCGACGTCGTGCCAACGAGCGTCAAAAGTGAAATTCATTTAGCCCCTCCTCGACGTTTACGCCTCTGCCGCCCGCTCACGTTTGTTGTTATTATATAATTATTATTACCATCGTTATATTAACCGTTACCGTCGTTATAAATCGCGGAAAACTGCGAACTTCCACAGGCCTAGCTGACGAAGGTTGGGGACGTCACGTCGGGGCGTGTACACACCTATATATCATAATGCGTAAACACCCGATAATTATATTACATCATATTCTTAAAAAAAACACGTTTTTGATGCCCGAAAAAGGTTTCTAGTTGTACTAAATAGATATTATCGCCACACCGACTTCCACAACGAGTCTATTTCCGTTCAACGATGACGGCGTACACGAATGCACTCCTGTAGCCATGGTGTACTATTTAAAGTCAGTTTTTTTTTTTAGTGGCGTTAGTAGGATTACCCCCCCCCATCGTGCCTCACTGATTCGAGTTTTTCCTAGACTTTAAGACATTTCACGACGCATCGGGTCCTGTAACAGAATATAATAATGGATGTTGTATAAAACAATTTTACCATGTATATACTACCAACACCCATAAAAACGCCCCCGATGAGTGCGTACTATTGTATTATAATTATATAGCCGTTGCGAGGAGAATCAACTTTCTATCGGGGTTGTGACGTCGGCGGTGACCGAGTATTTAATTACTATACGCGCTTGGTATATAACTTCCTCTCTTTGCCATCCATATTCGTGTAAAATTTAGTGTTATTATTGACTTCCGAAAGTTATTCGTTGACCGGAAAATTGTTTTAATATCGCAATGTTATTATATTGTACGCATGAAGTTTATTTTTTATCGGTTCCTATTTTTACGATGGTATTATGATACGTGATATAGGCGACAAATTATAAAGGGGTTATTGTATACATATTTTTTCTCAGACCGATCAATGCAGTGCTGACAAATACTTGACTCTCACTTGTCTAGAGACAGGGAATTCTTGGGAACATAATATGACGGGAATCCTGTAAACGTGTGTGAATAAAAAAATAGTTTACACATCATCTTTTTTCTTTTTTTTAAAATAAAAGTGTATTTACAATCTATACATACAGTGTTTAATAAGTAAGTGTGGTGACTTAAAGAATATAATAATATAATAATATACATCATCTTAATGCTAATAATGGTTTATTTTATTCAAATATTAAAGTTTTTGATAGATTAAAATTTAAGAAGCCCTTATATTGCTTAAAATATATAACAAACAAAAATTATGTTTCGATTGAGGTACGAATATTGTGTACTGACAGAATTGACGCTGTTTATTGGTGACATCGATGGATCTTAGTATTTGATACATTTATCTGATTTGTACTAAAATTGATTCAAAAAAGTAAATAAACTAACAATTAGTATTATAGGTACTAAATAAGAATTGAATTCAACAAATATTTTATAACATTTAGATTATTAGATTGATTAGGTACAACTTATGAAATATTTCAGCCTTCTTATTTATTTAATATTTTAAGTATTAAAATTTAGACACTCTAGACCTTTATTCATATTTAAGTTACACCTTAAATATACACAACTCCAAGTAAACGTATAGTTGCATGTTGGTATCCAAGGTAACTATAACAAATAGATCAAATAAATGTGGCAATATAATATTATATACTTAGTATAAAATGTCATATTATGAGTATTTTGTTGGAGTTCCTAGTGTTACAATAGAGCTTTTTGAGTGACTTTTTTTATATGATATATTTTACTCATTTCTCTCAGAATCTAAAAACTTCTTTAAAAGGTTTTGTCAGTAGTTGAGTATCATGTTATAATATAGCCATGCACTTACTCTGAACAAAATGACTCTTTTTTTCTCAAATATGAACTGTTTGAATTACTATCCTGTACCTACTAAAAAATAATTTTCTAATGCTTACATTTCGAAATGATATAATATATAAAATAATATTATATATACTATACGTACTATGTAAAAAATTCATATTTGATTTTCTCTAGGAAAAAAAAATTATAACTGAAAAGTCATCATTTTTAATAGTTAATGGTATTTGAAGGAATTCATGAGGACAACCTTTGCAGAATATCCTTGTAACGAGAATATTTCGTTTCCCAGAATAACTCCCAGAGTACCAACACTATACTTGCCTTTGAGGAGTTTTTTTAATCGATACACTTATAGGACCACTATCCAAATGAGTTTTTATAGGTATATCAATTATTTTTAACGATAATGCACTTCCCATTCACGGATAATACTCACATATATTACGAGAACCGCAATAGAATCGATATCTCAGAGAGTGCGATAATTTCATACGATATAATCTCATCCGTTTGTTTTGGTAAAGATTACTATAATTTTATAACGGTTCTTTTCATTCCTCTCCTCTTTAATAAACCTCGACGTTTGGAGAAGTCTTTATTAGGATTTTCTATTCAAAGCACCACGTCGGTGTTTGATGTGTACTAAAAAAACAAAAATGATGTACTTAATTATTTTTATTTTCTAAAATCGTGTTAAGTCAGTCGCTTCGGTTGTTATTCGCTATTATTCTGTTCCAAAGTATTGAAATAGATGTGAAACAACTGTTTATAGCTTTACAAATTATGGTATACTAAAGTAAATAATATATACAAATTAGGTCATTTAAATATGTAATTGAATTATATCTAATATCTTTCTTATATAATCGCTAGCAAGTATTTAACTTTTTTTAATAAATAAAATTAACCAAACTCAACGAAAAAAGTCGGAAAAAATAGTAAAAGTACGAAAAAAATATGCTTTTTAAAATCAATTGTCATCAATAATTATTATTAAACACTTCGAACTATGTTCTGGCAAAAACGATTTATATTTTTAGTTTTAGTTTTTTACCACGATTTGACTTTTTTCTATTAAATTTCACATTTCCGTACTTTGAGACTTTTATAATATTATTATGACATAATACCTAGTACACGGTTGAAGAAATCACGACTACAGACATGAAATACAATAGACATTGCTGCGTGTATGAGTATTCATCAGTGTATCTTAAATTTATTTTATCAGGTAACAATATTTTACTATTATATTTTTGTATACTTGTGCAATTACTGAGGTATCAACATTTAAGATTATAACTATACTTATAGCTTAAATATAGGACAGAGGTTGAGCGGGTAAATAAAAAATACATTATTTACAGGTTTTTGCTTCAGTTTAAACTATTAACAAATTAGTAAATAGCTTCAGTATTTTCATAATTCACCTCTTATCGGCTTGAGGTTGGGTTGGTGAAGATTTTTCGTGCTTCGGTGTGATCAGGACATTTAGTCACAATGTATTTGGTCGTCATATTTCTCTTGAGAGCTGGCTCTATGTCGATGAGGAAATAGTAAGTTAAACTAATGTGACGGGTGTCCTATTCTGGCTCTATCCATTGTTACGCCTGAATATTTTCTGATAAGAGTATGAGGGAAAGTTCCTGTTTTTTGATTTTATGATTACTTGATTTGTTTGTTATAATTTATTTTAATTTTATAATATTGTTCGCTTAAACGAAAACAAAAATACCCTTTGGATACCGAAAGTCGAGACTCTGCCTAGAATATTATTAAAATCAAATTGTTAAGTAAAACAGAACTGCACATTTTTTTTCACGCCTTTAGCTGTATCAGATTTGAGTGGGACTCACACCGGTCGTCGACGAAAAATCGGTTGTTAATCACATGCGGCCCACATCGCCATGTCGGGTGAGCTCGTTAAAAATCACACGGTCGCGGATCGACAGCACGATTTGAACGAATGCCGAACCCCGACGATGGTGGAATTATAATATTATTATTATAAATTGTATTTATACAGTCTGCGAACATACTTTACCTGCAAGTTCTGTGTTTGTTTTGTATTCACCGAAAAATCAGCCCACCTGGCCGGACGCCGACAATCGGCTGCAGCTTCGAAATTTATAAAATAAACATAATTATTACCCACTGTTGTTATTGCTTTTGTCTGTTGTAGTTGTATACACACATTGCGTCCGGGCAAAATCGTTTTTTTTACAGCAAGCCAAATTAACTGCATTTCGACCGCACTTCTACCTAAATTATTTTAATTATCATCATCATCATCATCATTATAAATTGTTTTACGCGGGCCCTGCACTTGTCCAAGTGTATTCGACTATATTAATATACATCCGATGGTCGGTATAATATTATTGATATTATCATCGTAGTTACGAATTAATTTTCCAATACCGTTAGTCCATTTTATTATATAATTAGCACCCACACTCCGCAGCCCATTTGTCGTCATTGTTAAAACTTTAAAACAACATCACAATGCGTGGTTAATTAGCATTCGGATGCTGCGGAAAAATAAATTGTTATTTCAATCAATTTTACTGGCATTATTTATTGTTTTTTAACCTACAAGAACTTTAATCAATTTACGTTTGGTTATATTATTATTACTATACTTTACGAAGCTCCATCGAGGAAAAACTATTAATTTTCGATTGTATATATTTATTAATCATTATTATAAACATTATTACATTAATAAACATAATTTACCGTCCTTTAAACAACATTTAGGTACCTACCTACTATTATAACTACTCTAAACAATATAATAATGTTACGCGTGCATTTTATGAAATAGTGTACAAGTATAAAATAATTATTGAAATATAGCTCAGTTCGTTTTAAACAGTCATACTTAGTTAATAAATTATATTGAGTACATATACATGCTGTTTTTTACGATTATTGTATGTACTCGATTTTGCAGGAGATCGTTCGCGAATAAAACTAAGCGAAATATTATACATCTTCGTCAACAATTAAAATTACTAGCATTGATCCGATTGTAATGTTTATTAAATTAACTTCACTTAGCTATATAATATAGGGTTATCAGTATGAATAGCATTTCGCAAGCAATTTTCACATTGAAGTATTTTAATTAAACATTGAAAAATATTTTGTGCTTTGGTATGTTTCATAAAATCATTACTATATAGTCAGACTGATTTTATATCCGATCAGTGATTATCAATATTTAATTCTCGTTTGCGATGTCGAAAAGATACACATTATTATAAAATAGATAATTATTATGGAATTTGAATAACATTTTCCACTTAACAATTAACTAATTAGAGGTGCTTACTATACTTTCTACTATAATTCTTAAATTAAAATTTTATTTTTTATCAAAATTAAATATTTCATAGAAGTTTTGTGGTTTCATGCCGTTTTAGAACCCTACTTACGTATTGTTTAATTTTCGAATCTTATTTATATATCAATATTTTATTTATAAGATTGTATTATTATACCACACGTACACTACGATTTATATTCTAACGCGTTTTGAAGTCGTGATTTGGTCTAATCATCGTTAGATTACCGAAAATGAGTAAAATTACTTAAATAATAATTGTTTAGTTAAGATTTCCTACGCGGACAGTTCGTAGATATAGGTACTCTTGTACGCGTTGTGACTGCAGCGATATTAATTAATAATCGAATTAAAAACCTAACAAAAAAAATAATCGTGACGTGTCGACCCGTAGAATCGAGTTACAGCTACGCTATGATTTTAATTTAATTCCGACGTTTTTAATTTATTACCACTCGTCTTTCCCTTTTTTTCCAAATAATGCTTTGTGTTTCTCTTTATGTTAATATAATCGTTATGAATTTTTGCACATTGACAAGATGCAACGATGCAATACGTATTTACGCAATAATTATCATAATTATATTACATGCGACGAGGTGCAACTTGTGCATGGAGGTTGAATACTAATAAGTATTATTTTATAATGTTATTAGCCGATCGTAAGCACAATATGATAATCGTAATACGATATTAATATTATATTATGAAATCAGTCACTAAGAACTTATGCCAAACCTATACCCACGGATAAACGACGAACGGATCAAACTATGTGAAAATTTGTTCGAAACAACTGTCAAAAGCCACCACAGAAATTAATCAAAATACCTATTGTATGTGTACGTGGTACGATGTCTGCGGCATCCCGATAACTGCCATATTATAATAATTCACCTACTGAACGAGAAAAAAAATCAATTTTCGGGTTGAGCAATCTCGTCCTTAGGTTAATTCTGGCTAAAGTTATGCCGATTTGAGTTCTCGAATATTCTCATACAATGAAAATATTATAATATTCAAACAATCAAGTATTGCACATAAATAATTATGCCATGATTATCGCATATCCCCCGAGTACAATTCAATACTAAATCTAATTTTACATCTATTTTATGTTTTCGCAAACCCGTTTTGGTTAGGTTTGATTTATTATAAGTGTCATACGTTCATGGTTTCGAAAAAATATAATTTTAGTTTCAAACATTTTGTTAACTGTAAGATATTATTATTAGCATTTGATCACATGGTATTCATAAGTTAATTAATAACTATCAGAAACGTATATGATTTAGAATGGTCAACGTGTCACAACTAATACTATCTCTAATATTGTAAATCTACAGTGGTTAGACCTTATTTGAAAAAATAGTTCAGGATGAGCTGGAAGAAATGGTAGTCACGCGATACTTCTCAAAGTTATAAAAATCTTAAGTATTTAAAAATGTATAAAATCAGAATTTGAATACATTCTTAATCCAAAAGTATTGTCGTAAATTGATTTTCTTTTTCTAATAACTACGAAGTTATACAAGCTACAGCGGTTTAACGAGCATGCGTTTTCCGAACTTCCTTCCGACAGCGGTTTACCGTAAACGGTACAATTTTTTTTTTTACATTTAAAATACCGTCGGTACAAGGGTCGGTGATAAATTTACGTTGAGCCGTTTCTTTTTTTTCAGCGAAGATTATTTTATTGCGGTTTGTTGACTCTTTTTTTTTTAGTAAGCCAACGGGATCAGTATAACAAACGCTGGCAGAATTGTGCATCCAATTCCGAGATAGCCGTAAGGGACTTAACCCGCGAACGCGTAAATATATATATAGCACCCACCGACCTAATCTTGCTCAACTGCAGTTGATCGTTAATAAATCGTTGTAACATAGTGTTCACTCACCCTGTATTGAGCCAGTGCCTCGGCGGTGTATCCACATAATTTAGGATTTATCATTTTCACGTCACCCCATCTTTTTGCCGTTAAATTGTGTGCATAATTTATAGCAAGTTTTCCACACATCGCTATAGCGACATTAGTCTGCACGAGGCATACACTGCAATCATGATTTTGGTACACAAAACTCGTCGGTTTCCTCATGCTCGCCGTGCACGTGTACTTACCCGAAACTATGGAGGCTGCTCCAGTAAACATCCTCCACCAGACGACGATCAATCGCAGTATTTAATTTGAACGGTTTTTTTTAAATGCGTTTTTTCGGCCTTGTCAGCTATAGTCTTATGATATAATATAAGAGGAAAATAAATATTTTATAAATTTATTAAAAAAAAAAAATAATAATAATGATAAAAAGCGATGAAGTGATTTTTTTCTATACCTACTCACTTCCTTCCAATGTCGGCTCGATTATGTGTATCTAATGCGACCGGATTTTGCTTTCTATTTAATATGTCACCAAATGGATGCATATACATACTGCTATTATATATATAAAACCTTCTTTGATGTGAAGGTTCTTTCCTTATTGGTATTTACTTAAAAAAAATTCCTAGGCGCTTTTGGATTTTTTTTTCATTATTCTTTGACTTTTAAATTATAATAACGGTCACAGGTCACGGGCTTACCAACTCGACAGATTTATCAACAAAAACCATACAGTAACGCCGAAAATATTAATAATGGGAGGTGAGGAAAAAAAAATCATTTATGTGATTCTCGAAAGAAAAACTGTGCGTCTCGCCGATATCATCAAGAGTGATTGATAAAAGCCAAAACCAATAATATTTATTTCCATTTCAATACTACTTCATTACTTCATTGAACACTTGTATTTTTATTATTATTTTGTATATTATTATTGCACGGGAATGTGGAAGAAACTTGTAATATATTTATTGAAATAATCGTTACATTAAAAAATTGTTTCGATTTACATTGAAATGGTTTTAAGGAATTTGGAAGTTCTAGTTTTAAATTAAATTTAAAAGTTATTTGATCAAACGAAAACAAAAATTAATAATATTATAAAAAAATTAATATAAATGTAGTTATCAAAATGAAAAATATTGTAAAAAGAAAAAAATATACTATCAAAACGAACAACATTCTTAAAGCATAACATAATATGACTACCTAATAAATAATATTTCTTAAGTAATATAATAACACATTATTATTATTATGTTTTAATCATAATGGTACATGGTATATTATGACTTATACGATTTTGAATATGGTTTTATTATTTGTGTATGTGTTACTTAATACTCGGACTTAATCAATTCTCAACAAATCGAATATAGTTGCACTCTGTAAACATTTTATCATTTTATACTTCAATAAATTTAATTTTAAATATTTTTTATGGGAATAACACCATCCACTATTGTGCATTGAATAATATTGAACTCTCTACACTCAAGATCGAAAATTACTGTCGTTATAATACCACTCAGTAAGCATTATTTTATAAAAATTTAAGTAATACCACTCAGTAAGCATTATTTTATTAAAATTTAAGTTTAAGATAAATATTTTATTTATTAAGAACAATTTTAGTGGTTTCAATGTTTTATTCACATACCCTGTTTTCAAAGCACCGAAACTGCAGTTAGTTAATTAAATTATAGAGTTGGACCAATGCAGTATCCTAACATTTTAAAATTTAAATGAATTCATCTTCGTAAAATATTACTTATACACAATATAGTGTACCTGATCTGATTATTATATTATATTATATTTTCTATTTAAACCTTAAGATAAAACCAGAGTGAAAGATATCGAAGTTTTATTAAAATATGAAATATTGTAAAAAGCCGAAATTCGTTGAATTTTTGTTATTATTCGTATAATTAAACGAAAATAAAATAATATAATCGACTATAACAATGGCTAGTGATGATAGTTAATTTATACTTGTCAAATATAAAAGATATTAAAAATAAAACAAAAACAATAAAACCAACATAAATAATACATTTCAATATTGAAAAGTTTTCATGTACGATTTAAATAATAACCAATAACTAAAGAACAACGACAATAACAATCTACTTTTACAAAGTACAATGGGTACTATATACACAAAAGTAAATAAAGTAAATAAAGTATGCATTATTCGAGCTTTTGTATAATGTAGAGACATAGATTTTACTAGATAATATAATTATTAAGTTTATTGACTCGTTAAAATAATTGCCATTTGTGTTTGATTATTATATTACTGCGATTACGACAAAATTGGAACATAAACAATATTATCAGCCACTTCTAAGTTGTCTTGTTTATAATTGATCGATTTCAATAAGTCTGATAAAATAAAAAATATAATCACTTACATTTAGACATACTTTTATTAAGTTTTTATTTGAATTTGAACACACGATAATGTTGTTTCCTATAATTTATTATTGTTGAACTTTTCCGTACCTATTGCATAACCTTCATTTGTTATTTTGAGTTTTGTTCCTAACAACTTATGATTAAGTTCATATACGTCTTAACCGTTTAAAAGGGCCATACTGAGCAGAGTATCATTACAACTAGACATTTTCTGACATTATATTATGTCATTGATTCATCGTTGAACATATTTACCCAGTTCACTTAATGACCAACGAATCGATTGCTGATTTTAATTCCCACTGCTTTTATACGTTTTAATGTCATTATACAAATATTCCTAATTAAAATTAAACCATTTTGATGTTACAATACTATTTTAAGAAAATTTTACGATGGCTATATTTAATTAACGACTGACTATTATTTATAAAATGTACATGCAATTCAAAACGAAAATGTTTAATATATTAGCTTAATCCCAGTTTTTAAAATATTAACAGTTATATTTAAAAATAATTAAAATAATATATAAAATATTTCCCTGTATAGAAATCGGGTGGTTTTCGAGAACAATATTTACAATACTTTTGGTTTTGATTTAGCGTATCAAAACATATTCATGATATTAAAAATGGCAATGGACAATTTTCACGGTGAAAAAAATTAAGTTTGTTATGAATATATACATATAATATAATATTGTAAGTAGACAATGCATATTTACAGTGCATGAACATTATAATTGGAACTACTATAACTTAATGTATATTAAATGTTAAATCGAATGATTTATTCGATAATACTTTTTATTGCGTGCACTCTGGCCGTGAAATTGAGTGTTATTAAAAAAAAAAATACAAATAAATATTCAGATATCTCACAAATCGAACGTACTACCATTCATTCATATGATACACGACGAAGTGGTGCAAATAACGGATATTATATTATACAGTTGTCGCACACTCGCATGATTTAAAAATAGTCGTTTCAATATCGCAAAATAATACTGCAGCTGCAATTATACTCTCATGCACTTATAAACATATATCATACACAATTGATTAAACGTGCATAGTAATAATCATAGTATACCTAATGGCGATTCGTGGAATAAATATGAAAAGTTTCACTCTGGCAATCGGGTCAAAAAATAATTCATTCGATTGTGCAATAAAAATGTATAATATTACTGTGTAAATTTTGATTACTTTTTTCGTATCACGCACCAATTGTTAAAACTGCGAATATTTTAATTAAATACTATTTTTGTACACTTTCCGTAGTTTACTATGTATGATAATTTTAATGTTTTTCCTTGTACTTTTACAATGTTTATTTAATTTTACTTGGGTACCTTTTTTGTTTTAATCGTAGTGAGTTTTTAAACGTTAAGATATTTTTGTACTCCAAATCATATACTATGCTTTTTTTCATTTTTTAGAAACAAATTAATGTTTTTTCATTTTAACATAGATATTTTACCTGTCCTATCATATGTAGTATATTATTATACTTCTAATATTATAAATAACAAAGTTTTGAAAGCTCACTCTGCAAGTGTGCTATACATTTCCAGATACTCGACGTATTTTAACCAATAAAATATAACTCCATTTACCATATTAAAAGGATTCGGTAACCTAGTATCTACTCATGTGTATAGAAAACTTATAACTGGACAAGCTATATAGACCGATTATTGGTCACCCATCTTGTTGAGCTTAAAATAATCACCATTGTAAAATCACATTATTACAGTATGACATTAATAGCAATATTAATAATAATGACTCCTTGATAACCAAACATTAAAAAGCCATTGTTTTGAAATCTAAAAAGAAGCATTTACTGTTTAGAACAATAAAAAAAACCGTTGAGTGGCACAGTATATCCTCTATGTAATTTAAATTTTGAGGTCTCCTTCAATCTATTAAATATGATTGACAGCAAATCGTGGGTTCAAGATAAAATAAACATTTTTCTGAATATCGGCAGATTCGCCTTCTTCGCAGTAAATACATTAGTTTTGTCTTTTAATTACAAGTTAATTTATTTTGGGTCACTTCAATTTAATATTGAATTTATTGAAACTATTCAGAAATAATGTCATTATTACGATAGTTATTTTATCGTGTTTATTTGTAAAATTAAGTGACTGTATGTAGAAGCCGATCTGCTCATTGCTCTGGGTGTGTGAAGGGGTGATTGTTCAACATGTTCTGTGTTTCCAAGCTGCCACATGAACTACCCCACCCGTCGTCCACCTCCACATCGCCCATCACGGACCAACCCCTCTATTACCGCCGCAGCGTCGGACGACCAAAAGCCATAAACATTTTGATTCCGGGCACAGACGCGAAATGATATCGGAAATAACATTATTTTAATTTAATGTAATATCGTAAAATGTGCCAATAAAATATCGTCAAATGCGTGTTTAATACTTATACTATATTATTATTATTTGGTTATCGGGGGCCTACTATATACGTATATTATAATAACAAACACACACACACACACACACACACACACACACACACACCATTAGGTGGTATAAAAACGAATGTAACCAATAAAATATGATATTATCGGACGAATATGGTGCGTTATTATTATTAAATATTTCCGAGCGGAAAACAAATATTATTATTTTTTCCCCGACGTTTTGACAACGACGACCGAGTGTCTACGATTAAATAACGCCATCTTTGCTGCTAAATACATTACAATAACACGCGGAGGAACGAAATATTATATACTAGGTCATTGAGTGTTATTATTACATGGTGTCTGCCCGATTGCAACGATACGGAAAATATTATTATAACACAGTTTTAATGTTATTTATTATTTTAAATTATAATGCATTTGATATTAAATCAAAAGTAACTGCAAACGTGGCATTTAATTTCTGTTCTTATTGCTCTTTATGTTTTATCTATTAACATTATCTACAAGTGACGTTTTAAATATAATTTAAATAAATTATACAATAATATTGTGTAGAGCAAAAAAAACATTCGAAATCTAATTGAATTGTATTTTGTATAAATTGTTAGATTAGGTTCTGCATTTCTGTTCACACAAGATAATAATAATATATTGTGTAAAAAGAATAAATGTAATTTTTTTTAAAAAGCAATTCTTTAGTATAAAAAATATTATTAACATCATAAATCTATCGGATTAATTCATAATATTATGATACATGTAATAACGAAACAGACTATAAATACATAAACTCGTGGATATTAATTTTCAAATAATTTTAATTTTCCAACAATTAGACGAATACAACTAAAATATGTGATAATTCAGTGATTTATAAAAAAAAAAATGGAAATCTCTGGGTCATATACTCATATGCTTCGCACTTTAGGTATGTAATAAAAATGTTAAATTGTGATCCTATTTGCAGACCTGAAGAATTTACATAATTATAATATAATTATATTGTTATAATAATATAAGTCTGTGATAATTTATATTTTATATGTTTGTCTAAAAAAGCTTTAGGTATTAAAATGTGTAACTATACATAATAATATTAATATATTATAATAGGTATAATATGTAGTTGATTACAGTTTCGTAGTGTTTTCATTCGGAAAATAATGAACCCGAGTCCCGAGGCAACACATAATATTCTTATTAAATTCAGTCCACCGCACGAAAGTTATTGATATAATTGTGTGACCAAACAGACAAACCTATATCTACAATCTACTCATAACACCTATGTATGGCATACTCTTGTCTGTTTATAGTAAGATTTAATCTTTGTTGTTAGTATCTGTGAATTAAATTGACCGTTTTTGTGATAAAATATTTATCTGTAAGGTTATCGGCTTGGAGAGACATCGTAAACTAAAATGCCCACATTTGCACGAAATTTATTGTACTACTCATTGCTGTGGCAAGGATATCCAAAAAACTTAAACTTGCAAAATCCGTATCGCCGAAAATACTTTAATTGTTGGTTTTTCGACTATTACCGTTTGTTTAAGAAAGTGCTGAGAATTTTCAAGAGTCAACCTCTCCAAAGTACCAACTAGGTCCAATTTTTCAGGAGAAACCTCTGATCAAAGAATTTTTCTTCTAGAAAATGTGTCTACAGACAAAACCGGTCAAATATTCCTATCCAATTAAATGCGCTGTGTTCTGAACATAAATTCGAACACATTCAATGCAATATTACTCGATGCTAGGATGCTAGGATGACTTGAAACCCACACAGAAATCTAATCTAACCTTAAGTGTATTATGCTAGGTACCTGATATTGCAAAACGAATATTGTAGTCAGTCCGAACTCGGAAAAGGTGACGTGCACCAGTAAACACCTGAGACGTCAAAAATATTGGTCGACCCTCGTCGTCCGGTAACTATGGTATACTATACGACGGCCGGAAAGTTCTGCCAATTTTTACGGACCACCGCTTTTCCCACGATATGATCAATTTAATAATAATCTTCACTTTATATTCTCCGTTCGACGTCTACCACGCACACCCATTACGTATTTCATATAAAGACACGAGCTTTTGATTTCTTTTTTTTAAACACATTGTATTTCGTTAAATATGAAATAATATATTATATTACCTTAACCGACGTCATGTTCACCGTGAATATTACACCGTTTTTTTTTATCCTTAATCGTCTGAATAAATATCGCAAACCTTGCATCGCGCGACGCGATCGCATTGTCGACGGTTTATCCGAGGAATCCGTCCCTACAAAAATCATAAGTACATCACAAGTATAATGTGTTCTCGTCAGATTTATAAATTTATAATCAACTTCCCGGACATAATAAGTTGTCTATAGAAAAGAACATTTTAGCCGATTTGTACCGAAATAATTTAAGCGCATTACGTTTCTGTACATTTTACAATCGTCTTATACTTATGTCAGTTTCTTTATCGGCTACAGAATTGTTAACAAATATAATGTATATTATACATGAAAAACAAATCCTTTATTTTAACGTTATTTTAATAAACTTCTTATGCTATATTTATACAGATCTACATTTATTTTTAAATTTATGTACGCATGATGGAATTTTCACGATAAATATAATATTTTATTTCAACTAATTGTTGTTATTGGAGTATTATTATTTATTTGCATTATTCAATTATGATAGAGTAATGACCGATCAATATTTACACGGTAACAGATCACTTCATTAAATTACTGTCAAAAATATTTTATCATCAATTCAATTTAACATAATATACAGTTTTTTTCTACTGCCCTTCTACGAACAAAGTCGTAACCTAGGAGAGTGACTTCCTTCGATTTTTTTTTTAGCTGTCAACTATGTATTTAGAATAATTTTATAATTTTTCGTTAAAGCAGTTATAACTAGAATAAAGAGTTTTCAATTTCGAATATAAACACGATGAGTATCCAGTAAGTAACTAAATATTTCAGGCTCGTCTCTGATTTTTTTTTCAGTTGCAGCCTTATCTGAGAACATTTTCATTTTTAACTTAATATGAATAAATAATTGTAGTTATTTTTATTGCATTAACATTATAATTCTTGTCATATTAATTTTAACGATATATATAGGTGCCTAAATAAAATGTCTATGCACGAGAGCCAACCGAAATACGGATATGACATCGATTAAAATATTATTAAAAGAAATATTCAACTTTTCTCTCGTTATTCTTTCCTCCCAATCAGCTCAAGTAGTTTTCTCTCCCAAAACGACAATCGTACTAGCTCACATTATGCATTTTCCAGAGTAGCTATATCTGTGTGTAATATTATGTTTAAGAATTAATTGGTCTTGGCGATTTCCGACGCTAAAATATAATACCAATAAATCGTGCGCACATCGCTGCACATCTCGTCGCCGGGTAGTCTGCTGCAGTCACCGGTCGTCGCATCGAAACGGCGATTCGATAATTCAAACAAAATCCGTTCAAAATCCATTCCTGCTACTTCAAACACTACATAATATTATGACGTAATATTTTGTGTACGGACGATGTTTGAAATACGTCGCAGGCAGAGTCGCGTTTTTTTTCTCCTCTTATTCTTGCTTTATCCAGTTAAATAGCCGGCAAACGAAATCGATGTACCTGTGTGTAATGTTATAATTGATTGGTATCCTTCGCAGAACCAAGACGGAATATCTGCACTCAAATTATACGTTTATCCCCGATCTTGCAGTGCATAGTATGAATTCGCGCGTATTATTTACTCGCAACGGTGTCAATACTACGTCCCACATATCCACGTGGAGTTAACCTTTAAGGCGGCGGGCGGAAGTGGTTAGTTCCGAGTCGTATATACGATATATGATCCGATCAAAGGCATTTGCTATAAACCTACCTACGTATTATGTGTAAATAGGTATATATATATATAGAGAGAGAGATGCGTATATATTTATAGTCTCCCGAGAGTAGACTCAACGGCGCGTATGAAATGAAAATGTATATACGAGCAGACGCGGTAAATAATAATTGTTGTATGCTTAATTCCCGTTTATGATGACTTATTGCAAGCGGTTTTTTTTATATGTCTGGGCGGACATATATATATATACAAATATGCTACGGACCTGCAAATAAATATATATACCTGGTACCTACTGTAGGTATATAAACAAACCAACTACCGAATCCTTGGGGCCGTCTGCGCCGCATACAATTTAAAAAATTAACAACGGCGGGCGATCGCGTGGATCAAAGACGCGGGTAGTCAGGTAGGTAGGTAGGAAAATTAAAAACGAAAAACAAAAAAAATCAGTATTAATTGAAAAAGAAAAACATACAGCGTTAAACGAAGCGGACCCGCGCGTAAATAATCAAAGCCGACAACATTAAAACTCAAACGCAAACTAATTTGTGTCAAACGTTTTAGACTCGTTCAGATTTTTTTTTTCACTCTACTAATTAAACGAAAAGTTTGAAATGCGCACAATATAATATTATATTATGCACGTTGTATGCGTAGGTACCTCTAAAATCGTCACAAGTAGCACAACGTATTTTCGTACACCGTGAAGTTTTATTATTATACATATAATTAATATTTTCAATCCGTGAAAAAAATAAAAATCAAGAGAGCATATTTTCCGAACTGCGCTAGTTTTCCTGATTACTAAGGACGGTGACTGTGCGATGTATACATACTTCGAAAACTGGCAATAAGTTCAGCGTTGTTCGACGTAAAACGGTCAATTATTTAGCTCAATAAAATGTTGTTTTAACTTGTACAAAAATTGATTTTCCTAAAAATTCCTTGAACTGTAGATTGTTGATTTGTCTCTTATAAGTACAAAAACAATCCAGAAATCTGTCAGAAAATGCAATCTCGATCGGACCCCAGTCGGAAATATTATTTACGTATTACGGTCCACAGCTAACGTATTCGGGTTTATCTAGTCACGGTTTGTGTACTTTTCTTATTCTTTATTTTTCCATGTAAAAGAGAGAAGAAGATTAAACGAGGACTACGCAAAGTCAATTTTTGCGACAGCTTGTTGTATATTGGGACACGACCCTAAGAAACTAAAGTACGACGCGGTCGGTGGTCAAAGTCTTTTCCGAAGAAAAATATGTTAAAAAAAAAAAACTGAAAACGACGTTTTTATAAAACTAAAACAAACAATAGGTAAAATTTGTCCAGGCCGTAAGTATGTTTTTTGTGTAAAAAGTTTTTTTGCACTAAAGAACACGTTTTTACTAAAGGTAAAACATGAATGTATTTATATGTATCGTATACATATATACGTAAATGTGGGTCAACAGTGTTCACTGAACAGTATAGAAACTCAGCATATATATTATAGTATAAAAGTTCAAGAGAAAAAAACAAATCCGAGTGATCAAAAAACGTATTCAATATTACATAGACATTATTGAAGTGCATACAGATCGAAGATTTCAAATGGATTTATTTATATTCGAGTTACTTATAAAGATAGAGTACCTTTTATATACTATATTATCTTGTATTTTTTTTTTTTTTTGATTTTCTTGATGATTTCGAAAATATTATTAAATTATATCATTAATATGCACAATGTGTGAATTATAATGTTCAGACATGGTGGATTTAATGAATATTAAAATTATTTTAGAAAAAACATATTTTTGTTTTAGGTACAATATCGCACACTTATGCATTTTTCATTTAAAGTATAGTTGTATTAACTTCTTAAAAGTGCAACGGAAAATTAAACATGAAAGTTTATATTATTTATGACACGCACCATGTAAGTAAAACCAAAATGTGACTGTCTCTGTAAGATGCAAACCTCTTAGTTAGTTATTTGTGATGACATACTGTAATTTTAATTTTGAAATCAAACGTTTTTCCACCTCAGATTGCTGTCAGCTATAAAATACCTTCGATCAAATATTTCAATTTAATTATTTAACTTGAAACAGCTATATCTCTTATAGGTAAATTGGAAGGTAGACAATCAACCGACAACCATTCAACCGACGAGAAAATCGACCGACAGCTAAAATACCGACAAGACATCAATAGACCGTCAACCAAAATACTGACAAGATATTTAATTTCACTTTTAATTTATATTCTTGTTTTTAAAATGTATTTCTGCAACTTTCTAATCTCCGATAAATAGGTCTAAAACCGCATTATAGTTTGTCTTTATTTTATTAAATAAAACAGACATGTGCCAATTTTTAAAATGTTCAGCAATAAATGACATAAGTTCCCGATTAAATTATTTTTATTGAGCCATGACTATATTTTATTATAAGACGATTCTTATCATAATTTATTAAATATTATGACTGTAAAGTGTTATAAAAAAAAAATGTATAATTACCATAGTCAATAATATACATTATGCACAGAATTTTAAAATAAGAATATGAACTAAAAGTGAAATTAAATATCTTGTCGGTATTTTGGTTGTCGGTCGATTGTCCCGACGGTCGAATGGTTGTCGGTTGATCGACCCAGAATCAGGTAAATTGTATGTGACATCGTGACACTCTACCACAACTAGCTGGTATCGAAAATTATTATGTTCAGCCGTAAAATATATCAAAATAGTTTTGAAAAAATTGCTTTTTGTCAAAAGATTTAATGCATAATGTCGCACATTACGTTTTTCCTTAATTTAATACATAATATTATAAACTGCTTAAAAACAAAACCACAAATTAAACAAGAAAGTATATTATATTATATATAACACGCATTAAGTAAATCCAAAAACGTCTTTATTTGTAAGATGCAAACCTTTTAATAAGTTACTTGTGATGAAATAGTGGCATTTTAATTTTGAAATAAAATGTTTTTCCGTCCCCGATTAATGCCTATTATAAAATACCTTAGATCAAATATTTCAATTTAATTATTTAACTTGAAACAAACAAAATCCATTTTGTAGATAGTACTCCAGCCTTTTGAGTTACAATAACGGCACTCTTAGATGTTATAGTACGACGAAGGATATTAATAAACTTTATTTTATTTGATTATAGTTAAACAATTCACCAAGTTCAGCAACAACAAATTATTGAACTTTTATTATGAATAATTAATATTATTATTAGTCGATAAATTACAAAACTGACATGTGAAGTACTACCAAAAGTGTGATTATAACGAAGTTAAGACCAATTTGAACAATTAACTCGTCTTACTGTTGTAAGTACCTACCTACCCTATTTATTATGTTACATCTTGTTAAATTATTATATGCATTATTACTCGGGTGAAATTCCTGAAGTGCCAAATGGTTCAGATATGTACTGAATTATTTTTCTAGTCATTTCGGTTGGTGAATATCGTGTGACTATAATTAATAAACGTGTTGATTAAATAATATTTGGACTAAAAATGTAACTATTGCAACTTAATGCCAAAGTCGAAATTGGAATACTTTTACCACCGTATACAATAATACATAATATAATATAGTGATAATACAGCAGTGATACCCGATGTATTGCGTTTGTGCTAAAGGTATAAAAAATCCAATTCCGATATGTTTATCTTTGGAAAAACACGGATGACTAAGATCACGAAAATTTGACATGACAGGTGTATCAAAATATCAAATGTTCATATTTTTCCTCACAAGGTGAATTAATGTGCAAATGTACCTACATGACGAATATATAGATTGACGGATAGACGTAATATCGATAGTTATAATAATATATTATGCAAAAGTAGGTGATAAACGGTAAACAAAAAAGACGTTGTAAAACGATAAAATTGATCACCACTATAGGTTATATACATAGATATACGAGTATTATTATAGTGACGCGTTGTTTGTTCGATGGACCAAAGAGAGAGAAAAAAAAGAACGGTTCTTTATTTCCTTTTCTAAAGAGCATTAAAATACAACGTTGTCACACATTTCGAATTTATATATACACAGCATATACCGTGTTTCTCCGAGCACCGTTGTTATGTATTACGGATTTACTTCCGACTACGAAATAACATATGGAGAATAAAAAAAAGCGATTTTGGAATCGTTCTTTGAAAATCGTTTAGGCTTAACGCGGGATTGACAAGTACTTATACAGTTGATATTTTACACTCACGCACGTACAATTGAACAGGGAAAATGTTGCATCTTTTTTTTTCAATTTAGTCGAAAATAGTAATTCGTTATTACTGTAAGGCTATGCAGCCTTTATTCCCTAAAATAACATGAAATAGTAATGCATTTAGCCACACAATGATTATGGTGAGCCGGTACCTAAAGAAAAAATATTTATTCTCATGAAGTTATTAAATTTTTGCCGTTAAAAACGTTGCATGTCAAATTTATATTGAAGTAAGCGGAAACCATAGAACGTAGGAAGTTTAAAAATGAAATGCTTTATTTTAAATACTTAGATGTGTGAAATGTATTACTAATTATGAACTATACGATACAAATAGTTAAATAATATGCAAAATATGCAAAAACCAACAAAAATGACTAGACAAACTCAATTGTCAAATAAATGTATATATTACTGAGCTATGTTTTGGATAAATATTAGAAAATATGTAAACTATCTAGCTTTAGACCAATAACCTGGTATGATGGTATATTATTTTGACCTTCACATTCAGACATATTGTACGCTCGGTAAAGCAATCGAACTTGGGAGTTACATAATTACCCTCCAAAAGTAACTCGACCGCTCGATTCTTTCGATTATTATTATTATTTTTTTTTTTTTAATTAAACACCCACGTTATTATACTCTAATCTTTCCGACGGACACGTAGTAAGTACATAAAAATAATATTTTTCAATTAAACGTGTTATGATTAAACAGTGATGAACCCGTTTGATTGATTTCGTTTTACAACGCGTTGTTTGAGTACACTGCCATCACTAACCAGTTTCAATCTACAAAATGGATATTATTTCGTTGAAACGTGATTTTTTTCTTCGAGTCTTACAAGTCTTACTAGTCTTACGGCCTACAATAATCCCATCGTATCAGAACCGCTTTGAAATCGTCTCTGATTAATCTATTGCTGAAAATAATTTGTAAGTGAAACGAAATATTATCATAATTTACTTATATAGTTATATAATGTTATATATATTTTGAAAAACCGTATAATATAATTTTCCGCCGACTGAACACGTTCAATGTAAGTGCAAAAGAATATACACTTGTATTTACAATATTTTTATTATTTTTATGCTTTAAGTATAAACCTTCTATAAATTTCAGTTATTTCTGTTGAGTAAAATAATTTACATTTTTTTGAATAAAATATTCTTTGGTGTCGGGTCGCCAAAATTTTATGTACATATAGTTACATGTGTACACTGTAGGTCCGAAGTAAACTATCAGTTTGTTCTTTCTCAGTTTTAAGGTAGACACGAACTTCATAAATATAAAAACAATTTCGCGGGCTTTAATTTTTAATGCATCTAGGCACGTATAAATACAGTTTTCGTGTCACCGAGAGGTTATCGTAAAATATTAAAGCTTTTAAGTGTTAATAATATTATAATTACTAATATATTGTTATTGTTATATTATTCTTACATTAATTATTAATGATCAACGAATTTCACTGAAAAAATAAAAACACAATACGAGTAATGTTATCGTGTAATATGATAATATTTGGTTACCTGACATTCTACCGTTACCGATATATATTTTAACGTTTTTGACGCCGATATTTGGTATAATTTAAAAAGTAATACCAAAAAAAAAAAAACGTACGTAACTAAAAACTCCTATTATTTTGTGCTTGGTATATTTGCAGGGTAGTGTAACGCTTATCTAATAACATTTATTACACACACGTGTATCGATATAAGCAACGAAGTAATTATAATAAGCTTGCGGTTTTGTAAAAGAAAATCGATAAAAACGTGTTCACCCTATTTTTATAATATCATGCAAGACACAATAATGTAATGACGCGTGCTGATGACCGGCGATCAGCGATTATTATTATTATTATTATTATGGTCCACGATGTTTTTATTAATTATTCATCGAAACGTTGTTCGTGTTATATTTTTGCATCAACCTTACGAAACGTTTTTTAATATAAAATATCAAATTATACAATAATACAACGCGCGACCGAGGGAATATTCAACTTGCCGCCTCGGATGTTCGAATTTGCGCCATTGTTGAACATATTATTTTTTATCGAACAACAATAAACCCAGTAGCGGTATTCAACACGTGACAATTAAAAAAAAATGTATTATGTTATGTACCTACAACGCAATAATGTGCATTTGTGCTAGTGCTGCAACGGTATACGAAAAAACATAAAATAATGAAATCAAGAAATTTTAAATAATTGTTGTCCCGTAACAATACAAAATCCACACTGCCGCCGGCGTTTACAATATAATAATAATACAAAATATATATTATAATCGTACGTTTCCATAATATCACACCGTCCATATAGATATATTGAATAATATATATGAAATATATTTTGACGCGTTGTGCGCATAGCAGGCAGTGATGCGTATTGTTTTTCGAGACAACGGAAAAGTGTGAAAACGAAAAAAAAAGTTTCGTATTGTTTTGAATAATAATCGATGTTCGTTCTGAATAATAATAATAATAATTTAAGCCCCGAAATCGGTTTAAATAATAATTATTGACGTTGCTGCCCACCCACTTTTCTGCCACGAACAAAGTCGGAACACCTCGCACGCCCGGCTCAAAAGCCACCATATGACTTTGCCACGTATAAGTCAATGTCTCAGCGACAGCTCATAAATAAAAACACGGATAATAACAAAATAAAACTCTGCCGTCACTGCAGGTTCGTTAGTTTTTGGTTGTTGTTTTTGTTGTTGTTGGTGGGGGGTGGAGAAATATCGCCATGCGTGGTACGCAGCTATATAATATAATATAATAATATAAATATATATACATGCATAGGTGTAATATAATAATTTCGCGACAGTAATAATTGCACCTCGGGGGATGGTTTATTGTGGTTTGAACAAAAAATAAAACACCACAAAAATAGGGTGTCTAGAGAGTACACGGCGCGTGCAGAACACGACGAGGCAGAGGGGAAACGAGTGGAGAATATGATAAGTAGTGTCGGTATATATATATATATATGTGTGTGTGTGTATGTATAGTAGGGGAGTATAATAATATACATGCACATAGTGTAGGGATGGAGGTCGGAGAGTGTAACTTACAACGAAAACCATTTGCTCTCGCCGGCTCATCTCGTCGCCTCGCGTGGGACGCACCCCCCGCGAAAATTCGACGACAACGTTGTTATTATTTCTTTTTTTTTTTTCGTCCGAAGAGCTCACACCTGAGGTGATAAATCAACCGACCCCCTACTCCCTTGCAGCCACACACACGCACACACACACACACACACACACACACACACACACACACACACACACACACACACACACACACACACACACACAAATACACAGTAGAATGTACCAGGGAGGGGGCGCGGCCCCGCGCACAAGACATAGTAACACTGCACCGGTGAAGTATGCCCATCAGAATTATTTCTTCATTAGAGACGCCAAAATCGTCGTCCGCGTTACGATAATATGATATTATTTTATGCGGCGACAACACGAAAACTCCATTAAACGCAATAATAATATTTTGTGGTGTATACAAGAAGCAGGGTACTCTATATACACAAAGACACACACGCGCGCAGATACACTCGCCGGGGCTGGGTAGGTATACGTCATGTTATGTATGTGTGTGTGTGTGTGTCCTTTTGCCCGCCACCACTGCCATCGCCGTAGTCAATTTATGTAGGATGAACAATACAAGTACGTTTTGATTCCAACCCGCAGACGGTATAACTCTTTGTGACGAGGCTTTGGGAATAAAGGCGTCATAATAAATAGTTCCGATAATGGCTCAATAGATAAATAAAGAAATAATATCACTACCGGCAGTGACGGTACCAGCAGAAGCGAATTCGGGTTGGACGGGGCTAAGGGGCATAATCCCCCAACTTTTTAAAATCTTGTATGATATATATTCCATTATTATTTATATGATAAGTAAAATAATTTATATTGCTATCGACATTTATCTATAATAATCAGTCACGTGGAGATAAATTATAATTGTATGTTTTTTTAAAAAAAAGCCCTCCCCCCATTTCAGATCTCTAGATCCGTGCCTGACGCAATAACTCGCGATTACAACCGTTTCCGATAAAAATAGACACTCGCACTGTGTAGTGCTAAATTAATATTTTGTACGTTGTGATGGACCAAATTGGTTTCGTTGATTTTATTATAAATCTATAACTCATATAGTGCGGCTATTCGGTTTACAGTTCCGTCCACAAACATATTATTGTATGTATAGTGTGTCAATGATCATCGAGTGTTACGACTGAACATAAACTAACAATTTTCACTTTTTCTAAATTGCTTTATAAAGCGGAAGTACGTAATATTGTATGATGAGTTTTTTTTTTAATAGATTTTTAATTCTGGTTAAGGTCGTTTTTATACGCGTAGCGTGTCTTATGTCAAGGTCAATATTCACATTTTTTTATCAATTATTCGATGTAAACTATAATAGATATATATTTTGTAATTTGTATGGTATTACAAGATCAAAAAGTCGTTGTATGCCCACTTAGATATTGAGATATTTATTTATTTATTTATTTATTTAGTACCTGTGTTGAAATGCTAATATATTATATTTTATTTTCGGGCATAGGATTTTATAGCATTTAAAATCATAAAAAAATACGCTATAATATGGCCTTAAATAGTTAAATATCGTGAAATGCGCTTTATGAATGTCAAAATATAACTCACCCGAATTACGTGAACATAATTTCTTAAAATATCTGTTTGAGAAAGGTCTAAAAAAAATAATAAAATTTGGTAACTATTTCAGGAAATACAAAAATGTATAAAAGTGTGCATGGCTAGGAGATGGAAAAAATGTGAAAATGACATCAACTCAATAATACCATACCTACTTATATAGCATGGACATAATATTTAAAAGAATAAAAATAAATACGTTAAAATAAATAAATACTGATTATAAAATAAAAATAAATATGCCAAAACTCGTAAAATATTATAAAAATGTAAAAAATTTCAAAATTTGTAATTTTCCTTTACGGCACCACAAAACAATCACTCAGCTTATTTTAATATATTTTCAGCATTTTATAAAAATATGCTAATGCTAGTAATCCTACAGAGGCATTAAGTTTTTGAATTGGGTTTAAATCTGATCATTTTTTAATACCCAGTTCGTAATTCTGTGAAATGTCCTCGAAATTCGGTCTCATAAACACCGTCAATATCAAAAAATGTTTGTCAAAGACATTTTTATATAGTACAATAATATCTTTGATTTCGTAATGCTCGTCCGTCTGTTCAAAGATATTGTTGTACTTTTATTTTCCCAACCACCGGTTTTCGTCAATGAATATATTAATTAGGTCCTGAATTTCAATTCCTTAAAAAAGTATCAAAAAAATGCATTCCAAAAATAATCGAGACTGGCCTGAAAATTCCTTCCAGTGTAATAATAATACCCTTAGAATATTAACAATTTTTGTTTTTTGATAGCGACCCAAGTAATTATTGGTTAGAAAAACAATGGTTTAACTTTTGACATTTTTAACACTTCTTCGTCTTTACTAATCTAACAAAAATAATATGAAATCCAAAAACACTTTTTCGTCTTAACTAATCTAACAATAATATGAAATCCAAATATCGATGATTTGGGTACACACAATATAAACAGTATACTTGAAATAAATGCCATTATCGCGATGTAATGGCCAATTATTAATCTTATTTGTTTGAGCCCCGTTGACACTGCACCGGTAATCGCTGTAGACAGATGGGACGTTATAACCTTCGTATATAGAACGATTGTCATTGGGAACTGATGAATAAATACCCAAATTAATATTAAAGCAAGTACTATGGAGACAATATAATATTTTATTGATGTAATATTTTACATTATTTCTAAATCACACTAGAAACTCGTTGTATTCACTAAAAATGAATAAGATTACCGAGAAATGAAAAAATGCAGAATAAAAGTTTGCACTTTTTATGTACTTGTTACACGAAACGAATTATGCACTTGGAATGCATTGTTCTAGAGCACCCCGGATGGAATGCACTTCGCATTGAAATCCACGGCCCCTGATAATAACTGACAATAATAACGTGCGATAATCACACGACGTGTGCCCGTTAATGCATTGATATTATCGTGTCACAGCTCTAGGGGTAGGCACTATTGAATTACTTCACAAAATATAAAGAGAAGGCGATGATGGTTCGGTGGAGTTCGGAAGGCGTGATGGGATAAACATATTCCAACAATATAAACGTCAGATGCGGCTGTTGCGCCCTCTTAAGATCTAATCGTACAACGTACAACATTGTTATTATCACGTATTATTATTATTGTTGTTATTACTATACAATAATATAATATAGTTTATACGCACAGCACGCCTACTCTCTGTAGCAGTTACTATAGTACCCACAAAATTATATAATATTATAATATTATTACTATCACAGTTCTACCCCGTTAACTCGACGAGATGGTGGATTTTCGATTCACCGCCACTGTATGATGATAATAATAATAATATATAATATTATATTGTTTAGTATTTACACCTGTGAGCGGTGTTGTAGGCACACACACGGGGCTGGCTTGTTGTTGTAGTAATAATAATAATAATAATAATAATAATAATAATAATAATAATCGTTATACCCTCGACGGTGCACCTATTATTCTGCAGCGATATTATACACGCGTATGCAGAGGTATATTATAGAGTGTACAACTAGATTGAACTAATTACGCGAAATTGATTGCTATTTACACGTCGCACGCGCGTTCGTTATTCACCTGACCTACAATAACCGAGTGACCAACCCGCATAACATTAGGTGCCTCATAATAATATTATTATGTACGGGTAAGGACGCGAATAGTTTTGTTGCATGCCATTTTTTTGGGGGTTTTTTTTTTTTAGTTTTTATCGAATTTGTATTTTTAAATTTAAATTTCACTTCAACAGTTCACGTAAACTCGCGCGGTGTTATATTTTCTGTTTGTCCCGCTTATTTAATTAATTCTTCCCGTTCGCGGTCCGGGCGGCGCGGCGTTAAGCTAATTTTGATTAATTATACAAATCTCCCGGTCAACAAACATAATATTTAATTTCCTTTTTAGGTTTTAAAATAATTGCATATTTCCTCCGGGTGAACAATATTTTATTTTTCTATTTTGTCCAACTCGATTGTACTATTAATTAGGCACGAAGTTGTTATATTTTCTGTTTTAACAATGATTTTAAATATATATATATTGCATCTACTCCATTGATGGTTTTCAATACTCGACAATATACGATCATATACGGAGTTAGTAGAAGCGTTCAGGGCCGTCTACAAATAGTTTAGGAGCGTTGAAGGAGGATGGCAATCAGACGCAGTTTCTCCCTCTCAATTATTCGTTCTTATACAGCTTTCACAGATTTGTTTCAGGTCAATGGTCCTAAAATAACAGTGTAATCTAACGATTAATGACATAAATATTAATAGCCAATTCAATATTAAATTTATGCATAAGTGGGTACTTGGTTCGTATACAAGTTTTGTGAAAAATTGGCCAAGATTACAGACTGAAAATATATTAAAATCATTTCTTGGGCAGCGTGTTAGCGAATCGTATCCAGCCGAAGAACAACCTGCAGAGTACCCTATTATATATTATTATATGTGAAATATAAAATTGTTTTTCCCGTGAAAAAAAAAGTTCACAAGAAGTACGTCCCGTGAAGCATTCTAAATGTCGATTCGCATTTTAAGCAAGAAAAAAAAAATACGCTCAATTATTGATAAGCCGAATACGAAACGAAATATTATTATTTCTATCACAGTAAACACGTAATAATATAAAAACGCGTTTAGGAACAACGGCAGCACAAAAAATGTGAATTCGAAATATTTACTGGGGCAAAAACACGTCGGTGAACTTGTGCGACGGCGTACCTACAACACTACTATATGTAGGATAAGGTACTGAAAAATTCTTCCCCATAAAATGTACAACATTTACATCTCTACAAGTGCAATATTATATGTATTTATATACGTACCTGGGCCATAACTGTTTATGTTCCATAAAATCTTGGTACTGGCTCGATACGTTTGAATTGTTTTTAATAAACCATACACCGTATAAACATATTATTATACCAACTACCGAGAAAATTACGTTCATAATAAATGGTTATATCAAACGACTATACGCATATTGTGTAGACACATGAGTTAAAATTATGTAAATTAGTAATTTATTTATGTGATTAAAAAAGTTTTTATTAACATTTTTCATGAACTCTATTTATCTTTTCTTTTTTTACACTCATTTTTTTCCAACTCAACATTTTCATAATTTTTTACATTAAATCCAAAATTAAAGAATCTCGAATAAATTCAATTTGTAACTTATTGAAAATCGTAAACTTGCTTTATTGTTTCGTTCGGTGTATCGTCGGTTTTTAAATTATACGAGGGGATAAAAAAGAAAGTCAAGAAAATATTGGATTAACTAAAGTTTTTAAAATAATAAAAATTTATATTTCAATGGAATAGCGATAGATTTTTTTCTTTCGAGTTTATAATCCAACCAATACCCGTTTCATCGAAAATGCTACACGGACTTTAAATTATAGCCTCGTATTTTTCATTTTTTCACATTTCTACAATCAACCCGAAAAGTTTTTCGAAATGCATTATTTTTTTTTCATTTTATTATTATTTATCGTTCCTTTATTGTTTACCGAGATTTTTTATCCGTATATAATAATATATATTATATATACATTGTATATACATTGTATTTTGTATTATTTAGTATACACACTTGCTATAAATATATAGGTACGCGAACAGTCGGCGAGAAAATATAGAACAGTAATTTAATTTTGGATATTATTATGTGTTGATAAAATTCGTAATGGAAACGCCATTAATATACGTTTTGTATTTGTGATTTAAATGTTTTTCGTTTTACTTAATGCAATATGTGCACAATGTTTAATGGTAGTTTTAAATATTATACGCTTTCACGTGCGAAGTTCTAAAATGACGATTAATGCGTACATGTACGGTAAAAGTATAAAAAAACACAAAAGCGCATTAACTTTGTGATAATATTATAAAGAAAAAAAATCACAGGGTCGATGCGCCTTTGAGTGTCTCACTTTTTTTTAAGTCGTTAATGTTCGATTAAAACCCTCACCAAGTTTTTGATCCAGTAATTATAGTATATAGTTGAATGTTTTCATTCTCATATTTAATCAATATCACAGAGACGAATAAAGGGGAGAGAGAAAGTAAAAGAACTTTAATCAACGTCCCCTTTTTAAGGACCAAATGAATATATTTGGAGAACAACCAAAATAAGAAAACAGCCAGTAATACACCCTTTACGATATTGAACTGCTGACATTGAGCACAATTATTTTTTTTAGTATATGCCCCTAGCTACACAATATATTTGTTTTGTAAAAACTACTAATGTCACCGCGTTTTCTTTAACTGCCTAGTTATATTCTGTCATTATTCATGAGAGGGTGCACTGGTGCAGGATTTAGGATTTGTTTTTTTTCTTTTTGGCAAGGGGAAGAGAAAAGTTTCTTAAAATGTTATTATGCATATTATCATAATGATGTAAAATTAATATTTATATTAATTAATTACATCAAATTATATTAATTTCCAGAAGAATCTGTTCATAATTATAATAAATAACAAGTGTAGAGGGTAGATGCGTATACTGATTATAAATGTTTACTTGATTTGAAGCTAAATACATTTTGCAATTTTTATTTCGGTTTTAAATACCTGTAATATTTATGATTTATAATATTTCAATTTCGATTTCGTACTACACGGGTATTTTTTTTTTAAGGTTTTAATTTTGGTTTCTATGTAGTACTTATAATGGTATTAATTTTTAGTTTTACTTTTTTTTGTGAAATCTGAAAAGTCAACTTCCGAAACCGGTGCAAAATAATCAGTTAACGACGATCAGATATCCTATAATCGGATTTTATTGTTGCCTGTTGCTTCATTAATGCATAGTTTTAAGCTTAATGATACACATTATATTTAGAATTTATACCTTCGATAATTTGTTGGAACATAAAACAACTCATCACATTCCACGTCGATAATATCCTAAAATTGTTTGTTTAGTAACTCGATAACTTTCTGACCTAATCAAATATTTTGAGATGAAAGCTAACGTATCATCGAGTCAGACACATTCCTGTGGTGATTTGTCAGGTCATCAAACCATCGAAATCAATGGTCTCGCAGACGGTTTGTGGAAATGCGGTCTCTGTACAAGGTAGTTTTAACGTATTATTATGTTCTTATTTTTCGTCTGCCGTTAGAAAATAATTATCTTAGTCTAGCGATTACTATTCCATCGCTCCTCCCTCCCCCCCCCCCCCCCCCCCCCCCCGAATCACAGGCACCTCTCCAAAGTCATATAGAACGCGTCCGGAGACATCTGACTGGACCGCGAGAGTGAAAATCGATCACTCTGCAGAGTCGTATCATGTACGCCGTGCAAACGTATGACAGATGTAATAACATTACAAATTACAACAGGTACCTACACTCGGTGCTCTGGAAAGCTCGACGACCGTGCATAGTAATTAATACAGCAGTAATAATAATACGCTCGTTATTTGAATCACGCGGTCGTCGTATCCCGCTCATCGGTCGAGTACAAATAGTACACAACACACACACACACACACACACACACACATATATGTACATTATATGATATTTATGGCGTTTACGGTCGGCCAAACGTTTCCGGATCGCACGCCTGGACGATCTCTCCCCTCGGCCCGCCAATACGACGCCTATCGCACACACTCATCTCTGGCGGCATTCGAATAATAATTCCTACACCTATACCGCTGCTCCGTCCGCTCGCACCGTTGCCGGCCGAAACGTATGACTGCGGCCCGACCGGAAAATTACCGATACGCGCGGCAGGCGCAAAACAAATCACGCGTCTCCCCCCCCCCCCCCTCCATAAGCCCCGACACCCACGACCCGCACACCCACACCCGCAGCGCTCGCACGCAACGCCGACCGGCCCGCGGACCGTTCTCGGGCCGCCCGGGAAACACGGGCAATCGAGTGGGTCATATCAGCCGGCAATAATTAAGGACTGGATTTAATTATAGATAAGCCAGGTGTGTGCCCGCGACCTAACCCTCCCCGCGCGGGGTTCTCGCCCCGCGGACCCAGCCCCGGCGCCGGGGTGTGTGACGTATGCCGCGCCGAACGTCTGCGGCGGTCGCCGACCCACCTCCGCTGCCATAAATAAACGCGCGTATTCGTCATACGTATATATACACGCCGTGTAATAATAATAATAATAATACGGGTGGGTGGGTGGGTATATACATACGCGCTCATTAAAATTAATTTTCCGTTCTCTTATCTCGAAAACGGCGATCATCCCTGTCCCCAAACGCCACTGCCGCGTGCGTATACACAGTCCCGAGTATTAATAATTATTAACCCCCGACACTGACACACGCCGACCACCGACCACTTCCTCGACCACTTCCGTCGGGCAGGGGTAGTATTTAAATCGCTTTTTATCCGCGTCCGACGGCTGCGATGCACGCGCGGCACGACACGGCGGCCGCGAGGACGACGCGCGGACCACCAAGGTGGGGGGGGGAGGGGTTATGAAATATACAGGAGGCGTCCAGTAAAATATGATGGTACCCACCCGAGTCGTAGTGCACGTATAAATATTATAATAATTCGTGCGCGCGTGTGTGTGTGTGTGTCAGAGTTATAATAATATAACACCTCGCGTAATGAGCACTGCCCAACGATATAAAACGCCATTTCGACGCCGATAAACCGGACCGATAACGGTCGGCCATCGTTAACAGCGGACTGCTGCAGTTCGTATTCATGATAAGAATAATTATTTAAATTGCACTGGTGTGCGTATACATCACACCTGCCATTTTCGAAAAACCAAACCCACCCGAAGAATATTCGACAGTTAAATATTATTATTGTTGTTTCGACACCCTCGCGAAAGTCGTGCCATATTTGTCGGCCGGAACTACATCTAGCTGGCACACGCCAGCCGTTCGGTCGTTTAAGTAAAACAATTGTGTCTTGTGAATCGCAATTAAACGTGGTCGTCAACGTTTAGGGTACAAAAAAATATTGCAAGTAATTTATTCCCCAAATCATAAACAAACCCCTTGTATATAATCCGATTAATATTTTCAATTCAATACCGACAAGTGTGCAACTTCGTTTGAAAAATCGAGAAAGATTGTACCGATATAAAAAATATTATCTACGTACTCGGCTAAGCATAATCGAGTACTTCGATACTGTTTTACAGAAATTACGGCAATTCATAAACATAATAATATATTATAGTTTTAAATTTATTACTCAAATAAGCAAAAGGAAGTGTGATCACTGTAGGTTTCTTCTCTCACCCTATTCATGTTTTTAAATTTATTGCAGCACATATTCTTATTGTACTTATATGTATTGATTGTATATTCTCTAATAAAAATAAAAAAAAATAAAATAATTACTCATATTAATCTGATAAAGATTGTTATAGCTCACAATATAGAGGACATAATTCTGCAAGTTTTCTGGGTACTGATTATACAGCCCATGTTCACGGAGCGTTTAATTCAAAATCTATGAATTAAAACATTTTTGTTAGTCTTGTAAAAACATTTCAGGTACCCATAAAGCATATGGTACTTGATAGAAATATAAGTTTTCTATACCTCAAAATCGTATCAAATAGTCAATCATAATAATGATATCTGGTAAGGTTGAAGGAAGGAAGCTGAAGTTAAGCCTCCTTCAACTCGAAAGAATTCAAATCAGCATCAAAACTCGATTGCAACTATAATAAATAATAATACATACAAATGAGTCTGCGATCTGACATTTTGGTGACAGTCTTGACACTCACTCCCCCTCGACATAGAATATATTTTAATTTGTCAAAACAAATGATAAACATATAATAGTGTGGGCAGGTATAGTTTTTTTGTACTCACTATAATAACACGCAGGAATAATAATTTTTAACGTCGACGTTTGTCACCATCGTTTTCCGAAAGTTTTGACAAATTATTGTAACTGGGCAACAACAGTTATGAGTTCTGAAAAAGGGACAAATTCAACCAGAAAAATAATTATAAAGCGGTTTACTAGTTTTTACGGTAGACATACCACGAGGTCAGTACAACCGCAAAGTCCTCTGGTCGAGGGGAAACTTGTGTTGAGATAAGTGCAAATGGAAAGTTTTTAAAACAGGTGCTCTACGTGAATATATTATAATAAACAAATATAAAACTTTTTTATTATACTTTAAACAAATTACCAACATACTTTATGTACATATTTATATTTATATTTATTATATTACAATATACCTAGGGATGCGTGGTAAACTTATTAAGCTTCTTCAATTTGGTATAATTTAATTAGTCACACAATATCGTTAAAATAGATGTATTAAATTAACTAGTAGATATATTTCATTTGTTTCACCGTATGATAATAAAAATGAAAACGGAAGAATTGGGATTATATTTTTAAGGCAATAAAAATAAACTAAATATTACTCATTAATACAACTAAAAACAACATTTAAAATTAAAAAAATATATGTCTTGCCTACGATAGGAAGAAATATATTTTAAAAACAAATAAAAATACTTTTGTATAGGTTATAGGATAAAAATATCTTATCCGATCACTGAAATATAAAAATCACAGTAGCAAAAAAATAAAATTATACATTTGTAATATTTATTGAATAAGGATTTCGATTATTGAAGAAATATATTGCATAGCTTGGTACAAATATTTTTTGCATCATATTATGTTACATCTTTATGTATGAATAAGAATATGTACCTTATTATTTATTAATATGTTTCATAATTTATATTTTAACCCATACATTATAAATTTAAATTGATACCGTTAGATTTTCATTCTTTATATTTGTTTAGTTAGGTATATAAACCATTTGCACATTGATGATTCGTCACTATTGCTGAATACATTTAAAAAATTTATTTTTACAAAAACGAACAGTTCGTAGCAAAATTAATGAACAAAATCACCTTTAAACATTTAAAAAACGAACTATCATTATATTTTAAATGTTATCTTATTTAATCGTTATTTGAGATACTTTCTAGTATTCATCTTTGATGTTTTTTTTTTTTTTAATTATAACGAAAAACACCAATTTATTTTTGGAAAACTTTTATGTCTAATTACAATTAGGTACAATTTATTATTGGAGCATTTTAAACATTTGACTGTGAAAACAGAGTATTTTTCTAAAATCAAGTGACAACACATATTTTTTCGATAAAATCATTTTAATAAAAACACACGGTATTGATTTGTGTACATTTTTCGTTTTGCTCAGGATTCAAAAAAAAAAGTATATTTAGGTTTACCTATTTAAATACTAATATATACCAAAATTGTATTCTCTAAGAAAACTACACAATCATAAATCTTCGTAATAAATGATTGAGTACTAATTACATCAACGTTTGGTTTTATGAAATACTTATTAAACTGAAACCCCGTACAGCAAACCGTAAATGAAAAACAATGTTTTTAAATTAATCAAAACTGTTCTAATAAACGTATAAATTGACTTGAAGGTTTTGAAAATACCACACGAAAACGCGCTTTAAAGTTTTCCAATTCAACAAAATTAAATATTAAATGTTCCAATTAATTGCAGGCATCACGGAACTAATATATATTTTGAAGCCTGGGGCGCCCATTAAAGTTGTCCTAAAATAAAACGATTTAATAACAGTGATAATAGTATAGGTATAGATTAATATTTATGTTTGATTGATAATAATAACACGATGTCTGCAGTACCTGTAATATTTTATCGTCATATTTATTCAATGTATCTCTGCGTTTTTTATTAAGATAAAAACAATAAAAGAACTCTGTGTTAAAAAAAAAAAAAAAAAAACAATACACGACCAAACAGCTTACAATCGCAGCCGGTATTGTTTAACCGCGTTATTGGCAACGTTCTATACTGAAGGAGGTGATTTGTGCACAATGTGCGAAACATCCGCGCGCGTGGACCATACTCTTATTATTATCGAACAACAATGTCTATGGCAGTCTAAAATATATGGTAATTCTTACAAGGGCTTTAAATCGATTGTGTTCTTTGGTTTTGCATACTTAACGACGCGATACGTTTTGCCGTTATACGTACTTATATAATATTATAATACCTACCTACGCTCAGTTACGATTACAATGCGTTTGAACGTATTTAGGACAAGCGTTTCGGTCCAACGATGATGAAGCCGAGTCCGAATCCATACAATGTGTGTGGTGTTTCTGGAAAAAAGGGAGGAGTACAAATTGCGATATTAGGTAGTTTAAAACATTAAATCGTTTATGTTCGGGCATGAGAGGACGACAATAATTGTTTTCTCAGTAAATTTTCCAAATCTCATTTTATAGTTATCTCAAAAGTAGGCAACGATCTTGGACGTATTGCCATTTGATCAAACACCGCAGCAATAATATTATTATAATATAGTGAAAACAAATGTTGCTGTCAATGCGCCTCGATCGCACCTACGTTATGTTTTTCTTGTGGACATTTCGAAATTCGTGGAATAAATACATTACAGTATCGACTTTTTGTTAAATATAAATTCCTTCGTGGGTGAAAGGGAAAACAAAATATAAAATTGAAAGTGACAAGTCACCTTTTTTTTTTTATTAGCCTTTATAAAAAATTTAACTCAACTATAAGACAAGTCACCTTATTTTCGCATATTTTCGCTGCAGAAACACAATAATACGTTTTTGTATTATATACGTGATCTATGGTTATATGAACACTAATTCATATGCGTTTTTATCTGTACCGTTTGACAATAATTTTTCGTCACTACTGCAACGGGTGGCATAACCTTAATAATAATTCGATATCGTATTGACGGATGTACACGGCACTCGATTTTCAATCTCGTCCAACCAGAGCGACACGGCGTATGATATGACAACAGATTTATCTTTTGGGAACGGATCACGAGCTTTTCATATTAAATAGAATGATAATATAGGTAGCAATAAATACCAAATATGATGTGTGTGTGTGTGTGTGTGTGTGTGTGTGTGTGTGTGTGTGTGTGTGTGTCCGGAATCGAATTTGAGAAAAACTTGGGTTTTTATAATCTTTGGGTATGATAGGTGCCTCTTACGTGTCGGTACGTATGTGATGTGTCTACCTGTATTGCATGTGAGTTATGCTTCTCGTACTTTCAACTTCAGATTAAAAAAAATAATAATAACGATAGGTAAAATAATATTGTGCCGGTGGCATGGGAGGGCGGACAAAGGTGTGCAGGTATAATATTATTATCGTCCGGTCCTATTGTAGTAATGCACGTGTCTTGTGATGCTCTAGTAAAATATCGCGTGTCCCGGAAACGTTTTGTTCCGGAAGATTTGCGAGTGCGTAAAAAAAAAAAAAAATAAACCGTGATCGATAAAATACGTTTACGGACCGCAAAAACAGAAAACACACACGCATACACACACACCAAACGACTACAAACATTTACCCCCTACGAGCAGTAATATATAACCAATTTGCCCGAGAATAGTGCTTTGTGCGATCTCTATAATACCTACCTACACGTGTATTGTATCAAGTGCCACGGCGATATTACTGTCTTCGGCACGAAATATTGTGAAGGGATTGTAATATTCGCAACCTGACGAGCTTTGTGTGAAGTATCACGATTCTTCCAAAACATACTTCATGGTGGTCGATATTAAACTATATATTGTATATTGTCCTAACTGGGACCGAGATTTAGATGCATTTTGTGTTGCTCTCCAAAGTTGGCCACCCGATGATCGTCTTATAACACATTTCCGATTGATGTGCTTTTGAATTAGAAAATTTCATTTAAATATAAAAAATGTATTTTACACGATTTTAAATGTAGAGGTAATTTGTATTCATTTTTTGGACCATTTTAGGGTTTTCACAGTACTGAACACTAAAATCGAAATCTTAGATTTACCTAACCTAACCTGAACGGTGGGATGAATGTATTGGTTTTACAACCATGTGCTTGTTTTGTGTGTCTGTGTACACGATAGTGATTTGATGTCTACAGTATAATAATTTATAGGGAAAGTTAATCTAGTTGGTGCATTTTACAGAGAGCAACATTTAAAATTAACTGTAGTTTTCAAAAGCACCTGGAAAAACAAATGGTTGTAATCTAACCTGGTGTATCTAACACTAATAAATGATCATATTAGATCCATATGACATGCACTGAATGTTTTCATTAGTATTTTCTGTACACCATAAAAATATTTTGACTCATTTTAAATAGTTTATAGGTAAAAGAAAATTTTGATTTAAAAAAATATTGTTTTGATTAAAACTTGTTTAAAATTTAAAAAAATAGAAATGAACTTTATATGTGCATTATTTTGGATTGTTGTAGAATTTTCTGCCATACATTTCCACCCCTAGTTCTTATATTATGTGCGTTAACGAACGCGACCAAATAATCATATTAGATGTTATTAAAATGTAATCGGATTGCGATTCTCGATTGTTAGCCTTCGCGTTTTGAACGAAAAAGTTTTATAACTTATTGTACGTCCGAAATAATTAATGACTTCTTCCGTTGTTCGGTCTGCAGTGCAGGTTACGCAATCGCTGTCGGCGGCGATAAAGTCTACCCAGACGACATAATGATACGTAAACTGGTGCGAGAAAATATAAATCAAATTAATCACTTTTTCATAGACTTGTTCGATTCTCACAAAAACCAACAACATTTAAAACTTGTGCCACGTACACGTTGAAAACATATTACATTAGTAACAGTTAGTAGTAATATGGATAAATTTTCTTTTGATCTCATATTCACGAATCATGTAACGTTCTCGTGGAAGTTTGCCATTTTTCCGAAAAAATATTAATACCTTTTTATTTTTTCGATCGACCCCATCCAATAAAACGACAATCTCCCACGAGGATAAAACTAATTTAAAGTGATGTGGTGTTAATGGATTTTGCATCAGGTACTACTTCAGCTTTATGAAATAATGGTTAATCTCCGCGGCTGTGGGACACCCTATAATCTAAATACACCAATATTGTTTGTCACATTATCGATACATTCAAGGAAACAATTTATGCTAAACACATCAAAGACTTTTAATGCATTTGGGAAATTTAAATTTACTGTTGCGTATTAATTAGTCAAACAATGATTGTATAATATATAAAGTATTTTGATTACCTAGTACGTAGTATTATACGTATTCCCCCCCCCCCCTGTTATAGTGTTTATTGCACCATGCTGAACTGATTTGTGTGAAAAATTGAGAAACTAAAAATGATTATAATATTAATCTACATTCATATTTAAAAATCTAGTCAATTGCTTAAGCCGTCAATAAAGTGTATAGGTACCTCTTGTACCCAATCAATACAACGTAATTTATTGTACATACTCGTCATAAAGATTGTTTTAAACTCCTAAACTGTTTTATGTCCAATATTGTTCATATATTATTATATTTATATTAAATGGTTTATAATAATTTATATTGCGTTTGATTTATTATTATAATTATTAGTTTTATTGGTGTTATTAGTTGTCGCATGCATAACATAACAGTTGAGTTCCATCGGATTTCAATTTAAATATTATTTTCCCATAATATAATATAATGATATAATATTAAAAGTTGCTTTTTCCCACCTACGTAAACAATATGCATACAATTATTAATCGTATTTTTTTGTCGGCGTTATGTTTTTTCACGTAGTATAATAATATATTGTAACTACTATATGTGTTTCGCTAAATCACTTTAAGTCGACGGGTTTTATTAAACATCGAGATACCTAGTACGATAAAGTGTCGTATCAAATTTGCAATCGCGTTTTCCGGTGGTATAATCATTTATGGTTTAATAATTCAACGTATGGCGTAATGGAATTTTCAGGAGGAGGTTTTCTTGTCCTTGGAAAAAGCAATAATGTTAAAAAGGTTTTTGGAAATTAATTAATAAACCGATATGAAGGTATAGCCGGTATATATATATATATATATGCGTATAACTTGCACGTATATGTTTATAACCGGACGAGAAGATATATTTTTGTTTGCTCATTACTGTTCATATAATATCGAAGGGAAACCTGCGATAGCTCCAATACTGGATTGCCTTAAACGATAAACCACCCAAAAATTTAAAATGAGTACTATAATTTTGTCACTAGAAACAATATTATGCTTAATGACTAACTAGAAAACAATGGCTATAATTAATACAATTTTGGTCTGGTGGCTTAACATTGTCATTGAAAAGATGGGCGTTATATTTAATTTTTCTTCGGCTTACTATCACATCAATGAACTTGTACCTATCAATATTTCAAAAACCTAAAATTTAAAAAAAAAATCACATAGATACGACTAATGACGATACAAAAAAACAAAAGAAAACAATAAAGAAAACCATCAGTTAAACGAAATAGTTTCAGTTTGGATTAAATATATTGTCTTAATTAACGACGAAACGCGGTGACATATTATCCTCAGCCCCTATAGGCTTTAAATATATGTTATAACTTATAATACGATTTTATATTTATAACCAGTCCCGCTTGAATCGGAGAAAAACAATGTTTTTAAAAACCCTGAAAATGTTTCTGCCAACAATCTGAGTTTCTATAAACAATTGTCGATTTATATAATTAATAAGAGTACCTATAATGGTGTAATATATTTTTTTAGAAGGTATACCCTGCCCTTCTGCGTGGCAACCACCCTCCAAGTCGGAAAACCGATTATAAAGTTTTTATTATACAGTGTGTCTGCTTACGAAATCCACACGATATCGTGTCGTCGTAATCGAATAAATTCTAAACAACGACGACAAAATAAATACCAAGTCACACGTGCCAAGAAATAGACGATATTATAATAATATTATGTACGTCGTATATTGAACAGAGCCCGGCAGATTGTTTTTTTTTCTTTGTTGATTCGTCGAGACATTTTCGAATGTCAGAAACAATCGTCCGCCGCCTGGGAACGATTAATTAACGCAAACAAACCATCTTGACCTCTGAATATTCATTAAACAAAAAATGAAATGTCCGCCTCGTGTTCTTCCAGTCACCTCGCCGCGCCGCCGCCACTTCCACTGCGGCTGGTAATTAGAAACGATGTGCCATTCACCATAATATTGCCACCACCTCCATCACCGCCACCTGTTCCCCTGCTGTGTCCCCTCCACTGATTACCTGCTCAACACCCCCATAATTTTCACGCCCAAAAAACGTAGAACGGAGTCCACGAATGCGTCCCCTCGCACCCGTAACCGACTCCGCACCATAACCCTTTCTGTAGCTATCAATAAATATTCAATGCCCGAAGTTTCATCGTTATGGTAATGTCGCGTACGTATACTGTTATAATATATTACAATATATTATTATTGTCAAACGCAATTTAGTCGGTCCGCCGTCTTGTGATGGATGCGTGTGGGTAATGATGAGTATGCAGCATAAATTGCTTGGATTATATTTATCCGGATTGATGTACGTCATCAACTGTTGGAGGAAGGTTCGCGATAACAATAATTATTTAGTATTGTAGTGATAACTGTATCATATTACGTAGGTACTTACGGGTAGTTTAAAACGTTCAGGAAATGCGCACTGTAAAACGAAACAATATTAAATCGTCACATTCAAGCTGTAGCCTATATTACAGGTTTTTTTTTTTCATTTCGTTTTTCAATATTTCCGGAGTTAAATGGTTATACATCATATCGACGGGGAATGATAAATTGTGTGTGCGCACGCGATAGCAGAAGCCAAAATAAAAACAACAAAAAAACTGTGACGATAGAGATGGTAGTGAAAAAATACGCTCAGTGATTTCCACAGTATAGCTCACTTTTCGGCGTTCAATTATGAATCAAGCCGAGAAAACGGAACTTATCTGTCCAAACAGTAGTGGCCCATTAAATGCACTCATTCCCGAAACGACGGTCACCGGATGTTCGTCCTCAGAGGTCCACATATAAGCGTAATATTTGTATTGCACACGTTAAACATGTATGCGATGGCAAACGAGTTGGACTTTTGATTGTCTTTAGTGCCGTGAGTCCACATGTGAAATAAAAGCCATTACGAAAAATATTCGAAAACTGTAGTGGCTTATATTTTCTTTCCGATCGGTTCCCTTATAATAATATATAATAATCGAAAAAAATTGAATCTGACATACGAATAATTGTTCAGTCCGTGTTCTTTATTACTATAACCAATAACACGGGGTCCAACAACTTATCGTTTCTTTTTTTTTTAGAAACAAGCGGGGAAAAATATTTTTAATTTATATTAAATCATAGACGCCTAGACTGCAGCCGATATTTGTAGTTTCGACAACCAACGATTATAATACAGTTAAAAAGCCATTTTGCATCACTTCACTTTATATGCAAATAACACTTCTGATATCGTATGGCGCGACCAATAGGAAAAGTGCATAGCCTATAAGACGAAACATATATAATTAGCGAACGGAAAATACAAGGTACACGTGGCGATTTTATAAAATATGCCTAATCGCACATTTTTTCTACGAATCGGTGGCATTAAATTTTATTTTTTCCACACTTTGATTTCGTCCAATGCATTAAACAAGTATCGATAAATAGTATCTAATATATACTTAATTATATTCAAGTCATGCATACAGTGTGTTCTCGTCGATGCGTCGAAGAACGGTTATAATATTTACAGTCAAATATTTATTGCAGTAATTTAACGATATGGTAGTTTTTTTAAAAAATCAGCAAGTACGCAATTTTCAACCAGAAGTCACCATTTGTATGTGGCAATATTGAAGATTTGAAGATATGCGTAATGACACTTTAATTTAAGCATTTCGATATTTATGTTTACTTTCGTATATTTTAACATATTATAGAATTGTTGTATACGTACGCCAGCGCAATAAGAGCCCAAAGTGCCTGTCACATAATACAACACCGTCAGTGAAAAGAAAATTTATGATTTTTCTGCAAAAAAAAAAGGAACAACCTATTAATCGATAACGTCAGTAAATGCAAATTTCGTAATTCCGAGGCCTAAAGCAACGGCGACCGTTCTCTTGTATTAAAACCCATCGGTTGTTATAATAATATGATATATTATGTAGAAAAAACTTCAAAAGTCATAAGTGACGTATATTCTCGTTATGATACCACATTATAAATATTATTGTGATAACAATTACGTAAAATCATATTATTATATAAAACATGCGATCGTCTGATATCCGGTAAATTCGTCGCAAATGACAATAAAAGGTTTATATTATATTTCGGTAATGTTTTCTATGACTCGATTTAAAATAACTTAATTTTAACTCGATAAGTTTAAAATCGTATTCAAAATATTAAGTACAATGTTTGTATTATTAATGAAAAGTACTTTGTCAAAAAGTGCAATATTGACCTTCCGTGTTTGATGAACTATATATTATGATGAAATGCTTTTGACTCAACTACCTTGTTGCCCTAGATCCCGATCGTATACATCGTTACCATATTATACGACCACTGCGGATGGTTTATACGCTCTCGGTTCTGTGGCCTAGACACGCCACCGATGTCTGAAGGGATTTCAATTTCTCCAAATTATACAGTATACTAATACGCACACACACACACACACACACACACACACACACACACACAAGCATTAAACATAGGGTATAAGCCCTCGTGTGACTCCGAATGCTCGTCAAACGTCTGATCCGCATAGGTACGACGCACTGTATTTTATCTTTAATGCTGTGGACACGCTTTCGATCGAATCTCGAGAGATTTACTCGGCGTAATTAATAATAATTATACACTGCACACACGATTATAACACGATTTGGGGGGACGCGGTATCGGCGTTTGTACATTTGTCACGATGAATTATTATCATCGATATGACGGGTCTGGATGTAAACACGAAGTGTTTATTGTGTGAGTACATAATATAATAATAATAATAATAATGATATATATTATATTATCCGCTAACGAGGTTTACGTCGGGATAATAGTTTCGTAGCAGGTCTCTTGTACATAATAATATCACATGAATAATATAAATTAGTGCACTGTGCATTAGGTCTATAATATGGCGTCGCATATTGTGTACCTACGACGTGTCGCACGACTGATGCTTTTGGGGAGCGAATGATAGGCAGGTATTCTTATCTATAAAATATCAACCACCGACTTGTACGACATTTCCATTCGAACTCCTGGTATAGTGTGAACCGAACCAAATCAAACGGTTATCTCAAAGTTTGGCATTGAACTATTAGAAATATCCAGAAAAACATATTATATTTGCATTAAATGTATAGTTGTAAATTATCCCATGCTCTGTTTGATTATGGTCAAATAACTGTCGTCTGTTAAATAGTAGCGAGATGGCCTACGTTTAATCATATCACATTCATTATATTATAAATTATTAAACTGTACACGACAAGTTGTATGATACGTCTCATAGTGCGTACACAGCATATCGAATGATATAGCTATAAAACCGACTTGTGCAATGCACTGTGTTTCAAAAAAAAATTCACCTATTAGTCAGAGTAAAAAAATGTGATGTTTCACATAGTAAAACACAGAATAAAGTCACATGGTGTAAGGTCTGACGATTTTGTCTGAAGATTTTGAGTTCAGTACAGTCATTCAAAATTGATGATTTCTTTTCGAAACGTTCCGTATTCTTTGCAAGTGAACTCCGAGCATAGCATATACACGAACTCGTTCAAAAAGCTCAAACTTTGGCATTGAACTATTCATTGGAAAATCTGAAAAATAAACATTTGCATTAATTTATAATTGTATTATTCCGTGCGCGGTGTTTGGTTTTATGATGGTTTAATAACTGTCGTCCGTTAACTTGAAGTTTAATAAATTATTACGGCGTGCTGAGAAAAAAATAAAAAATCCATTAAATTTGATAACTATATCGACTAAAAGTGATTTTACTTTTACATTATCATATTGGCTTCATATTTTATCTTATTTCCTTTTTTTTTGTGCACACAATAGACGTTTTTGATATTTCATTTCGGTTCTCAAGCAAATTTGGTTCTGGTTCGGCTTGACACATATCTCGTACAACATTATAAGTATAATATTATTGAATGTCATTGTAAGAAAATCACATTATATTAATATATTTTATATTTTTCGGTACTCTCTGAGAAAAAAAAAATGGATTTATGTTTTACCCGTAGCTACGGGGTACGTTTTACATTATTTTTAGGTTTTGATGGCTGAGCATTAAACTCGATTTGCGTTTAGAGTTTCAAAAATAGATTTGGTCGTTTGCGTTCTGTTGCGTAAATAGAGCTTCATATAAGGATGAAATTCGAATCGCTTCGCGCACATTATATTATACCTACCGCTACACTCCAACTACGCATGTCCTCTATGATGGTGCGAGGACATGTGTAACGGAGCTGACACTCTCGGGTGTAGGGTTCGACGGGGTTTGGAGTCGTATGGGAGAAGGGAGGTAGATACGTGATTTATTCTTATTCTGTGATACGTTTAAACGAGCAGAGGTGTTAAAAAATAAGTATGCACACGCAACCATGCGAGTGTAACGTTTGACGAGCCGTTTATTTTTGAAATCCAGGACGAACAAATAGAATTAACCCCGAGAATCCGGTATTTTAACAGCGACGTCGGCGTTACTGTTTTATAACTTTGCAAATATTATACTATATACGTATATTGCACGCACGTGTTTAGAGAACATTTTTTTATTTTAGTCAACGTATATAATATGCAGTCGACTATTCGTCCTAACCGTAAGACTGTAACTGATTTGAATAATTTTATTATTAACAGTTTAGTTTCTCCAATAATATAATATTATTACGTAGTACATAATATTATGATTATTATGTTAATATTACACGTTTATAATAAATTATCTTAATAAGATACAATTTTGTAATGTAAATGAATATATTGAATATTTTACGCGTGCAATGTAATATCTATAACAAAAATTACACCAACTTCAATTATTATTTAACACAAACGCTAATTAAACAAATGTTCAATTTTCTACTATCTGCGTTCTCACAGGAATTGAATAACGTTTTCATTTTATTCGTTGTTCATGGTAATATTGTATTATTTACGGTTTTGAGCATATAACAATGCACAACCGACGTAGAGTAATTACTAATTAGAGCAGTTGGTATTTACAATTATTTGTGAAATAACAATATTATAATATCTCATTACTGCGCTGTAAATAATAACAATTTCTAACTGTATTATTCGTTAGTTCGTCTTAAATGTTCAACAATCTAGTTTATTAAAAATAATAACATCGAGATGCGATGTAAAATAAATAAATTACTGAAACCCCACTAATTGAACACATTTTTTTATGAAGATGGTAAAACTACCCTAATGATATCATTAATATGATGTAGGTGTTGGAAAATATTTGAAATGTTAACGAAATTAAAAATTAAACAGAATTCAAGGTGAAATAATAGTTTATTATTCAGTCAACACATCATAAAGAGCAGAACACCAAAAAATACATAAATACTAGAGTGATCTCCACATCTCACATAACTTGGATTACTCATTTGGAGCGATTCAACAAAAAAAGCAAACCAATCAAATTAACTACATGTAGAAGTGTATTGTGTTTAATAGGAAGAACTAATATTGAGCACAACGTGTTTAAAATACGTTGTAACCAAAAAATAGGTAAATAGTTTGTAGCTATACTAATGGTCAGAGCAGACAATATTACCTAAATGTTCCCCAGTAATGTAAATAAAAATATAAATATCGTAATTATATTATTTAAAAACCAATAATAGAACAATAGTATACAAACGTGTAATGTAATTAACTATCATGGTAATATCATTATAGTGCAAGTAAATGTCGATATTAGTTGTACATCATACTACATTGTTGATATTATGTTAATTTATTTCTCTTTTCGATTGAACAACATTATTCAGACCAATGAATGAAAGTATAAATAATTTATGTATAAAGTGCATTAGCATGCCGGGGTGTTCATCGTTGTGCATAATGTTTTTTTTTTTATTATTCATTTTATTTTCGCACTCTTTTAAGTTGTTTTTTTTTTTAAGAAATTAAAACAGGTTTAGTTCAATATAGTTATTATTCGATGCTCAACTGTGCTTTTTGTAACCTAGAGACCCACATATGATTGTTTTCTAAACATTTTGAGGTAAAAATGTTGGTGTGATGTTATATGGCAGTGAAAATATTTTTCCTTCTCAAAATATATTAATATATACATATTATGACTAGATTTCGTAATTACAATTATTATAATTCTGTTGTTCAAAATCACAACAGGTAATTGTAAATACCGACACCTATATTACACTACTCGTGCAAAATAATACAACTACTATAGATACTACAACACTGCTATTCGTATAATATGCTGGTCTGTTTTGCATTATATGGTCGTTACCGTAAATAATACAATATTACCATGAAAAACAAATAAAGTAAAACGTTATTCAATTGTACTGGGTGAACGTCGATGGCGGAAAAGTGAAGATTAGTTGCCATCTACCAACAGTTGGCTGATTAAAAATAATTGAAAATGACAAAACTATAATAATGGCTGTGTGATCACCAAGAGTGGTACTGAAAACACCGCTGTAGTGCATTTGCAGTAATCACTTCGCTACAAATGACACTGTCGAGTACTAGTGAATTAATTCTTTTCAAATTTCGTATTGCAATTTTTTCTATTTAAATAATACAACATAATGTTTATTATTACAATCCTTTCAAACATCAAGCAATTCAAACCATATTTTTAACGATCTAATTAAATTCTCTTCTATTCTATTAGTGGGCACCATTTTAGGTACAACTTCCCAACCGCATTTAATAGAATAATAGTGTCGATATATTATTAATTACTGGTTTACAATGATTGTACATAATAATATACTGTTTATCCACTGAGCTACAAAATGTCAATCAAAATCTCTATGACAGCTTACTCCGCGGAAACAGCCATCAGATGTTTCGATAAGTGGCGTTGAATAATATATTAATTGTATGTAATTATTTACCCAAGCCTTATTCATATACAATCCAAAAATATAAATAGTAATCTTATGAACAAAATATGCATACGTTTAGTGATAATGGCGCTCTTGTACGGTTTAGGCGTCTAAGCTACTACCCTGGTCCGTATAAGTACTATGATTCCGATTGTTAAAAAAGTATATGAGCCTCTATTTTTATATGTCCAGCACATCACATCGAAAACAGCCAAAGAAACAATACAGCGGAGGACCTAAAAGGTCGTCGAGTGGTCGATGGCGATTACGGTCTGTTTTCTTAATATACAATATTTTTGCTCGATATTTAACTCTTATTTGTGAGATTCATACCATCGGAAATCAGCCGATATATCCGATGTTTAATAACATGAACATAGAACCCCTAAATAATAATATGGCAGTGAGTGGCAAGCCACGATATCTACTTTCAGAATTTATTCAGGGTGTAAGAGAGACAACTTTCTGACGCGTGCGCGCGCACACACGAACACATTTTCACCCCGTTTCCACGAAAGAGTATGTGGTCCTTATATATTATTATGTGACACTTTTACGCGAGAGTTTATGTAGCACCTATTAAAAATTATAATATAGGAGGGACCAAAAGGGTTCCAGTGTGCAAGGGAGAATAACAATTTGTCGATAAAGCTGCAATGCACATCGCGCACAACGCTGGAAACTTGAAAATAGGAGAACGGGCTGGATATTTAATCCGGAAAACCCGTATATAGGAGGACATCAATCATAATTTCCATGAACGACGAGATGTATTAATGATTTTTATATTTCATGGTCTGACAACCGTGTGTTTTACGCCACGTTCAAACTAATACGCGCGTGAGATTTTGGAAAAACGAAAATCGATTTCACGGGTCGTTGAAGATGATTACGTGGAGTTTTTTTTTATATAATATAATATACGTACTTACACCCTGCTTGATCGTCATATTGTTGCTTTTCGGCTGGGTCGGAAAAATGTGGATAAAAAAAATAACACAAAAATTATAATTTATAATAATGAACAACTCGTGCGAGGGGGAAAAACTGCCTATTAATCGAGAAACCTTTCCTCCGACCGACGCAAGGTCGTGATGTATTGTTACCAGGAACTCCCGAAACAGTCGGCATGTTTTATTTTACTTTTATACATGCCTGCATGGTTTTAGTTTTTTTTACGTAAAAACTGAAAAAAAAATGTCTAGTCAGCAGACTTGTCGGAGATGTTAATGAATATTTTTTTGATTCAAAAATTGGTCGGAAATTTATAGGGTTAGCAATGACCTTGGCGACTAGGAAGAAGAGCTTGGAGCATACCTACTTATACTGTTATATGTATATACATATATGTACCATTGGAGTCTTTAAATCAGTTAACTGAAAAAGTGTGAATTGCGTTGGAATAGATATAATATCTGTGGACGTCTAGAGATTTAAGTCATTAAACGGACTGCATAATATACAACTTTGCCTAATAATATGACATTTATTTTATATTATAAACAAGGTATAATATATTATCATAGGATTCTGTAGAGTCGAATAAAAGTCCTGATCCGCGTTCAGAATCATCCATTTTAGTTGCCTTTTACTTTATGTACCCAGTGGTAAATTGATTAACTATAGCTGATCCTGCAGCGCAGCGTTGCCTGTGACAAATTAATAATAATGTCAGTGGATTTACCCGGTCTTAAAGTCCGTTAAAATATAAGCTAGACGTATTTTTAATAGTCATTTGGGTGTTTTTTACAAAGTATAAAATTATATACGACCGTCAATCCGTACTCGTATGTTATGTTCAGGGACGGAATGGTAGTATGCCCTAAACGGCCTTAGAAAAAGTAAATCTTTAGAAAAACTGCGATGCTTGTGAATTCGGTGGGCTTTCCCATCGTTCATTCATAAAATAATAATGTTATACTCGTAGATATAAATACTGATTTCTTTCACCTTTATTTGGATAATAAAGTTAGCTATTGAATATTTCGATAACTATCTGTTTGTTAAAACTTAACGCCTAAGATAGGCATAGTGGATAATATTTTTTACCTGGTACTTATTGCATATTTGTATCTTGCGGTTTACAGAACTTATAAACTAACTTAACAATCTATACACAATAATGGGTTCAGTATGCACCGATAATTTTTGTATTTATTATCTTTAAATGTTTGCTTAAATTTAAAAATGTCTCAGTAATTTTCACCATCAAGAGTGTATCGGCCCCTTTTCGAAATATGTAATGGGCCATCAGCGAGAAAATTCCTGTGTACTATTATTCCTGTCCGCCACTGGGTTACGTTACTTCTGAGATTTTCAACTATACCGTTTCAGCCATGTCACCGAATACCTGAATAATAATAATAATAATGTGATACGCTAGTTATGCGACTCTTAGATTTGAATTTTGTTGAAAATCTCTACTGTTAAATATTTCCGGAATGAGGTACCGGAAATATGCACACACTACAGTTGTACCGCTGTGTTGCCTACCCACAGCGCCGTCATGCACATTTAAACTCTTTCTAAATATAATGAGAATGGGCCAATAACATAGACAAACAGAGGGTCGACATTGTTAGAAAGATGTTAATTGTTGGCACACTGTAGCTGCCATCATCACATTATTGGTGGGTATTGATCATCTCTTTCTTACAACGTCGGCACTCGGAAACCCAATGCAAAAGGTATAACAGGTGACCCTCTGTCCATAAAATATAATACTAATAACAATGCCCGCGGTTATATGCCGCGCTCTGCGATTATGTCGATGAACTGTTATAGTAATTAAAGTACACTTGAAGTTCAATAACTGAATAATATTGTAGGTACTTGCGAGGAATAATGGACCTCGAAATGAATTGTGTTTCGTTGTGCAGGAAAATCACGTCAGGTGGCCAGCGATTTCCCATCAAATGTGATATTACACAATATTATTATTTTCGGTGCAGACCGTTTTTCGCGGTTATCATAATATCATATCGTTCACTACACGCGCAATCGAACCTTCAGCGACAGCATGCCCACACGTTCGATGCGCGTTCTATAATAATATGTGTCGTAACACGCACATTTGTCGCGTTAATACACACACCCGCGGCAGCAGCTGCGAGCGTACACCCCGTGTGTTGTGCGCGTACGATGTGTTTCGCGATACTAGGTATTATTATACCGCTGTATACCGTATACGCGGTAATAATATTATTATATACGCGTATTGGTTTATCGCACCGCATATACGGTTTCCGCAAATCCGCGACCGATTGCGGATCCCGCAGCTCACCCGGCCCGGCGCCGCGCAGTCTCACGCCGTTTATCCGACGTCGCACCCGGCGAAATTAATTTGCAAATTCCGTCATATGTGCGCGGCGGCGGCGTCTCGCGTAATCGGTTTACGGGGTTTTATCCTCGGCGAACAACCGTGCGGAACGCGCCACGTCCCGTCCTCTGACCCGTGTCCTCCGGGCACGCGCACGCGCGCCAGCGATTTCCGCAATCCACCCGGAAACGTCGTCCCTCGTAGACTTAATGTACAATAATAGTATAATGACGCACTGCTATAATAACGTTATAATACATTATCTCTGAGTTCTGACACGGGCCGCGTACGATATCTTAGTCGTCGATGTCCATGTCGTTGTTGATATTGTTATTGCATTTGTTGTTGTTGTTGTTATTGTTATTATAATCCCGAGATCTATAGTATTATTATTATTATTATTATTATTATTGTGTTCCGCAATATACTGCTTTAATCCTCTGTATTATATGCACGTCGTCTTACGTCAAATGTCTAGGACGGAGACGATAAATCTCGTATTATAATAGTATGTGCGTCTATACTAAATGCATAATATACAGTGCTAAAATCAACTCCCCCAACGAACATCTTCCAAAAACGGACACATCTCAATAGCTTAGTTACCTACGTTTAGTTTTTTTTTTTTTTTTCGGAAGGGGGGCTACAATGTCAGAAATTTCCAATGTCAAAACCTTCGAATGGCACAGCTAACTTATATTGACATTCATTTAAAAATAATAGGATAGAAAGTCATCAAAAATCATCAAATCGCACTAGATACTTTATTGATGACGAATCGGTTGACGAGGATATATCTAACCTAACCTGTTATGGATTTCCTATTATAGGTAAAAGACTCATAAGGTCGTAAATTGGCGAATCTAAATGATACAATAATACATTATGGTAAAAATGGACGTCAATATTTTCGATCGATAATTTTCGGTTTGTTCTGTTAGTTTCGACGGAACGAGTTTGATCAGCAAAAGAGGTTGTCATAGGTGAAAAAACTCAAAATTCTCGACTTCCCTCAAAACAACAGAAATATAGGAATTCGTGTGTAAAAAGAAATGTTTCACGTAGGTGAAACTGAAATCAAGGGTATCGTGTGAAATAAATATGAAAACTATGATCGCAGATCGATGGTATTAAACAATTGTGAAAGCTGTGTAATTGATACAGAACTTTGGTTCTGGTTTATTAAAGTTTGGGGGAAAAAAATATACATTTTGAGATCACCAGTGCCTCACAAACATTTTGATAAGCACTTGTCCCCTCTGAATAAATCACACCTCTCAGCATTGCGTCCGTTATTCGGAGGTTTCATTGCAATATAATATCGCATCAATGTCTCATAGTGCAGGTGAACTCGTAATTCTAAGAAAAGGCAAAAGGGATTGAAAAAAATGAAAACACTACTCGCGCTTACTACTACCCCTTTGCTCTGGCGAACTCGGTTAGAAATCGGTTGTTTTTAATTTTTTTTGCTCGAGGTTTTTAAACATTTTAAGAGGATTCCCTGTATACTGGTGGCAGGCGGTTGGCGGGACCATGTGATATAGACTTTGATAAATTCTCACGGCTTTCCCACAGCCAACTTTTTTATTTCATAATCTTTCACTATATATATATATATATATATATATATATGTATACGTTATGTATTTTATTTTTTCTACACCCATATCGTATTCGGTATACGAGCATGGCCTTACATTTACCTCCATACCTTCCCATTTCCGTATGTCTACCACGCATAGGCATAATGTCCATCTAGTATACAGTACATTATTAATCGTTCGTGAGTACTCCGTGAGGAATTCCAACGGTGAAACTCGCTCAAATATGTATTCGTGTATCACTATTATTATCGTAATCTACATTGTGTGTCAAGCACGTATTCAGGATCAATTTTTGGGAGGGGAGCGGTTGTGAATAATTGTTAATACATGATCAATTTAAATGATGTCATATTAGTTGGAGTATTGAACAATGATATTATAGTCCAGTGGAACTCCGAAACTCCCGAACTCTTCCCGAACATCTCAAATGGTCGATGTATTATGTCAAATTCGTTTTTATATCGAATTAAGTACAATCGGCTTGTTATGACTACTTCAAAATGTTGGTAGGAATGTTAAATCCGTATCCAACTGTTGTATATTATAGGCACCTGATATTTGTATAAGAACGAACGAACGAGCACTGCTGTTGGACTTTTTTGGGTTTATAGTGTATCGCATGAAGAATTATAATTTTAACAAGTAAAGAACATTTATTACGACATCTGCTAATTTCTGGATTGTCAACTCGAAATCTCCCACACATACAATGTACATTACACCTTTTAGTACCAGCTCATTGTTTACTCAATGTGATGCGTAAGTGGTTGTTTAATTAAACAGCTCTGTGATGAATAGTAATTTGGTATACGTTTATGACTTTTTGTTCGATTCACGTATACGAGCAAGACAAATCGACAAATAATAAAATTTCCTCACGTCTCCTAAGTATTGTATGTAGGCACCTTCAACCGACAACACTTAAAAATGTTTTTAAAAATGAAAATAAAAATTAGTTATTCGTTTTTTTTTCTAAATATCTTAAAAAAGCTAAATAAAATATAAATAAAATATTGTTCGTATATGAGAAAAAATATTATATTACTCTCGAATGAAGTAAACATAAGATTAATACAAATTTAAATAATTATGTATCACTAATTCGGTAAACGTTGCAGGAAACCGTATAGTTAAAAATTATGAATTATAGGAAACACTCATTAGGTACTATCATCAACTATATCCCAATATTAAAAATTGTGTGTTTGATGTAATAGCATATAGGTACTTTATATTTTGACAACTGCATCGTGACCACAGCTTGTAGAATTATTATAATTTTTGTTTACTGTTATAAATTAAATATTTTATACTTCGTTGAGGTATCGGGTTCTGGTCCAAAATATTACCTTCAACGTACCATATTTTTTTGACCGCAATGCTTGTCCAAAACGGTTACTGATCTAAACATGCAGTTTGGGTCTAGTCTCTAGTTTGAAATATATTTCAATGTGATATTTTATTCGGTTTGAAAAACACGTGACCAAAATGAAAAAAAAAATACTTATTATATTACTTCACTTATATAAATGATTATATTATTACGTTATGTACTCGGCAAAGTCTGTAAACGAGCACCGCCGAGAGTGTTCGGACCAGACAACGGCAGAGTGCGCCAGCTAATTGTTAAAATATAATTAATGCAACCCGGTTGCGAGCGCGCCTGCGCCGTCGCATCTGTG